>NW_026291971.1:0-164156 GCF_023091745.1 Budorcas taxicolor | reverse complement strand
AGTCCATTCCAGAGGAACCTCTTTTCCCTTCACCGGCTCGTCTTTCACGCCGAGGATCGACTCACACCAAGGTGGCACGTGGCACAGCCCTGTGGGAAAGCCTCGTGGGAAAGCCTCGAGGGACAGCCTCGAGGGAAAGCCACAGATCCCTTGATCCACGTGACAGGAAGCGTGACACTACTGCTGCAGCTCGGGAGGAAAGCGCACGTGCATGCCCCCACTCGAGACGAGGCCTGACTCCCCTGGGGAGACTCAGAAGCACCCCAAGATCCATGGCAACACTGGAGAAGGAATCCTCAGGTTCCGGCCCCGACTCCACACAAGGACTGAGGCCCCGGCATGGACGGGAGAGGAATCCCGAGAGGTCCCCTAGCAACTCGCATGGGGGACTGGCCTTTCCTGAGGCCACCAGAGCGGGTCCCTGAGGTCCCCGTCGTAACTTGAGAAGACCTGCCGCAACTCGAGAAAATCCAGGAGGTTCTCCCCCTCCAGGCGAGATGAGGCCCATTTCTGCTGAGGCGTCTTGAGGCTGATCACACCTCACCTCTAGAACTTCGAAAGGGTCCTTCACACCCTTGGTGCAAATCAAGAAGTTCCCCGACATACCCGTCTCCACTCGAGAGGAATCACGAGGGTCCCGCCCACATACAGAGGAGCCCCGTTTCCGCCTCGTAGCTCGAGATGAGCGATCCTTTCCCTGCTTCGTCGGGAAAGAGTTCCCGGCCTTCCCGTCGCATCTCAAGAGGAGGCCCTCTCAACAGGAACGGCGAGAGGAACTCCAGGGTCGTGCCACCATTCCAAGAGTCCCCCAGATGTCTCAGTCCATTCCAGAGGAACCGTCTTTTCCCTTCACCGGCTCGTCTTTCACGCCGAGGATCGACTGACACCAAGGTGGCACGTGGCACAGCCCTGTGGGAAAGCCTCGTGGGAAAGCCTCGAGGGACAGCCTCGAGGGAAAGCCACAGATCCCTTGATCCACGTGACAGGAAGCGTGACACTACTGCTGCAGCTCGGGAGGAAAGCGCACGTTCATGCCCCCCACTCGAGACGAGGCCTGACTCCCCTGGGGAGACTCAGAAGCACCCCAAGATCCATGGCAACACTGGAGAGAAATCCTCAGGTTCCGGCCCCGAATCCACACAAGGACTGAGGCCCCGGCATGGATGGGAGAGGAATCCCGAGAGAGGTCCCCTAGCAACTCGCATGGGGACTGGCCTTTCCTGAGGCCACCAGAGCGGGTCCCTGAGGTCCCCGTCGTAACTCGAGAAGACCTGCCGCAACTCGAGAAAATCCAGGAGGTTCTCCCCTCCAGGCGAGATGAGGTCCATTTCCGCTGAGGCGTCTCGAGGCTGATCACACCTCACCTCTGGAACTTCGAAAGGCTCCTTCACAGCCCTTGGGTGCAAATCAAGAAGTTCCCCGACATACCCGTCTCCACTCCGAGAGGAATCACGAGGGTCCCGCCCACATCCAGAGGAGCCCCGTTTCCGCCTCGTAGCTCGAGATGAGGGATCCTTTCCCCTGCTTCGTCGGGAAAGAGTTCCCGGCCTTCCCGTCGCATCTCAAGAGGAGGCCCTCTCAACAGAAACGGCGAGAGGAACTCCAGGGTCGTGCCTCCATTCCAAGAGTCCCCCAGATGTCTCAGTCCATTCCAGAGGAACCTCTTTTCCCTTCACCGGCTCGTCTTTCACGCCGAGGATCGACTCACCCCAAGGTGGCACGTGGCACAGCCCTGTGGGAAAGCCTCGTGGGAAAGCCTCGAGGGACAGCCTCGAGGGAAAGCCACAGATCCCTTGATCCACGTGACAGGAAGCGTGACACTACTGCTGCAGCTCGGGAGGAAAGCGCACGTGCATGCCCCCACTCGAGACGAGGCCTGACTCCCCTGGGGAGACTCAGAAGCACCCCCAAGATCCATGGCAACACTGGAGAGGAATCCTCAGGTTCCGGCCCCGACTCCACACAAGGACTGAGGCCCCGGCATGGACGGGAGAGGAATCCCGAGAGGTCCCCTAGCAACTCGCATGGGGACTGGCCTTTCCTGAGGCCACCAGAGCGGGTCCCTGAGGTCCCCGTCGTAACTTGAGAAGACCCTGCCGCAACTGGAGAAAAATCCAGGAGGTTCTCCCCTCCAGGCGAGATGAGGCCCATTTCCGCTGAGGCGTCTCGAGGCTGATCACACCTCACCTCTGGAACTTCGAAAGGGTCCTTCACACCCTTGGTGCAAATCAAGAAGTTCCCCGACCTATCCGTCTCCACTCGAGAGGAATCACGAGGGTCCCGCCCACATCCAGAGGGGAGCCCGTTTCCGCCTCGTAGCTCGAGATGAGCGATCCTTTCCCTGCTTCGTCGGGAAAGAGTTCCCGGCGTTCCCCGTCGCATCTCAAGAGGAGGCCCTCTCAACAGGAACGGCGAGAGGAACTCCAGGGTCGTGCCACCATTCCAAGAGTCCCCCAGATGTCTCAGTCCATTCCAGAGGAACCTCTTTTCCCTTCACCGGCTCGTCTTTCACGCCGAGGATCGACTCACACCAAGGTGGCACGTGGCACAGCCCTGTGGGAAAGCCTCGTGGGAAAGCCTCGAGGGACAGCCTCGAGGGGAAAGCCACAGATCCCTTGATCCACGTGACAGGAAGCGTGACACTACTGCTGCAGCTCGGGAGGAAAGCGCACGTGCATGCCCGCCACTCGAGACGAGGCCTGACTCTCCCCCTGGGGAGACTCAGAAGCACCCCAAGATCCATGGCAACACTGGAGAGGAATCCTCAGGTTCCGGCCCCGACTCCACACAAGGACTGAGGCCCCGGCATGGACGGGAGAGGAATCCCGAGAGGTCCCCTAGCAACTCGCATGGGGACTGGCCTTTCCTGAGGCCACCAGAGCGGGTCCCTGAGGTCCCCGTCGTAACTTGAGAAGACCTGCCGCAACTCGAGAAAATCCAGGAGGTTCTCCCCTCCAGGCGAGATGAGGCCATTTCTGCTGAGGCGTCTTGAGGCTGATCACACCTCACCTCTAGAACTTCGAAAGGGTCCTTCACACCCTTGGTGCAAATCAAGAAGTTCCCCGACATACCCGTCTCCACTCGAGAGGAATCACGAGGGTCCCCGCCCACATACAGAGGAGCCCCGTTTCCGCCTCGTAGCTCGAGATGAGCGATCCTTTCCCTGCTTCGTCGGGAAAGAGTTCCCGGCCTTCCCGTCGCATCTCAAGAGGAGGCCCTCTCAACAGGAACGGCGAGAGGAACTCCAGGGTCGTGCCACCATGTCCAAGAGTCCCCCAGATGTCTCAGTCCATTCCAGAGGAACCTCTTTTCCCTTCACCGGCTCGTCTTTCACGCCGAGGATCGGACTGACACCAAGGTGGCACGTGGCACAGCCCTGTGGGAAAAGCCTCGTGGGAAAGCCTCGAGGGACAGCCTCGAGGGAAAGCCACAGGATCCCTTGATCCACGTGACAGGAAGCGTGACACTACTGCTGCAGCTCGGGAGGAAAGCGCACGTTCATGCCCCCACTCGAGACGAGGCCTGACTCCCCTGGGGAGACTCAGAAGCACCCCAAGATCCATGGCAACACTGGAGAGAAATCCTCAGGTTCCGGCCCCGAATCCACACAAGGACTGAGGCCCCGGCATGGACGGAGAGAAATCCCGAGAGGTGCCCCTAGCAACTCGCATGGGGACTGTCCTTTCCTGAGGCCACCAGAGCGGGTCCCTGAGGTCCCCGTCGTAACTCGAGAACACCTGCCACAACTCGAGAAAATCCAGGAGGTTCTCCCCTCCAGGCGAGATGAGGCCCATTTCCGCTGAGGCGTCTCGAGGCTGATCACACCTCCCCTCTGGAACTTCGAAAGGGTCCTTCACACCCTTGGTGCAAATCAAGAAGTTCCCCGACATACCCGTCTCCACTCGAGAGGAATCACGAGGGTCCCGCCCACATCCAGAGGAGCCCCCGTTTCTGCCTTGTAGCTCGAGATGAGGGATCCTTTCCCTGCTTCGTCGGGAAAGAGTTCCCGGCGTTCCCGTCGCATCTCAAGAGGAGGCCCTCTCAACAGGAACGGCGAGAGGAACTCCAGGGTCGTGCCACCATTCCAAGAGTCCCCCAGATGTCTCAGTCCATTCCAGAGGAACCTCTTTTCCCTTCACCCGGCTCGTCTTTCACGCCGAGGATCGACTCACACCAAGGTGGCACGTGGCACAGCCCTGTGGGAAAGCCTCGTGGGAAAGCCTCGAGGGACAGCCTCGAGGGGAAAGCCACAGATCCCTTGATCCACGTGACAGGAAGCGTGACACTACTGCTGCAGCTCGGGAGGAAAGCGCACGTGCATGCCCCCACTCGAGACGAGGCCTGACTCCCCTGGGGAGACTCAGAAGCACCCCAAGATCCATGGCAACACTGGAGAGGAATCCTCAGGTTCCGGCCCCGACTCCACACAAGGACTGAGGCCCCCGGCATGGACGGGAGAGGAATCCCGAGAGGTCCCCTAGCAACTCGCATGGGGACTGGCCTTTCCTGAGGCCACCAGAGGCGGGTCCCCTGAGGTCCCCGTCATAAATTGAGAAGACCTGCCGCAACTCGAGAAAATCCAGGACGGTTCTCCCCTCCAGGCAAGATGAGGCCCATTTCCGCTGAGGCGTCTCGAGGCTGATCACACCTCCCCTCTGGAACTTCGAAAGGGTCCTTCACACCCTTGGTGCAAATCAAGAAGTTCCGCGACATACCCGTCTCCACTCGAGAGGAATCAGGAGGGTCCCGCCCACATCCAGAGGAGCCCCGTTTCTGCCTCATAGCTCGAGATGAGGGATCCTTTCCCTGCTTTGTCGGGAAAGAGTTCCCGGCGTTCCCGTCGCATCTCAAGAGGAGGCCCTCTCAACAGGAACGGCGAGAGGAACTCCAGGGTCGTGCCACCATTCCAAGAGTCCCCCAGATGTCTCAGTCCATTCCAGAGGAACCTCTTTTCCCTTCACCGGCTCGTCTTTCACGCCGAGGATCGACTCACACCAAGGTGGCACGTGGCACAGCCCTGTGGGAAAGCCTCGTGGGAAAGCCTCGAGGGACAGCCTCGAGGGAAAGGCCACAGATCCCTTGATCCACGTGACAGGAAGCGTGACACTACTGCTGCAGCTCGGGAGGAAAGCGCACGTGCATGCCCCCACTCGAGACGAGGCCTGACTCCCCTGGGGAGACTCAGAAGCACCCCCCAAGATCCATGGCAACCACTGGAGAGGAATCCTCAGGTTCCGGCCCCGACTCCACACAAGGACTGAGGCCCCGGCATGGACGGGAGAGGAATCCCGAGAGGTCCCCTAGCAACTCGCATGGGGACTGGCCTTTCCTGAGGCCACCAGAGCGGGTCCCTGAGGTCCCCGTCGTAACTTGAGAAGACCTGCCGCAACTCGAGAAAATCCAGGAGGTTCTCCCCTCCAGGCGAGATGAGGCCCATTTCCGCTGAGGCGTCTCGAGGCTGATCACACCTCACCTCTGGAACTTCGAAAGGGTCCTTCACACCCTTGGTGCAAATCAAGAAGTTCCCCGACCTCTCCGTCTCCACTCGAGAGGAATCACGAGGGTCCCCGCCCACATACAGAGGAGCCCCGTTTCCGCCTCGTAGCTCGAGATGAGCGATCCTTTCCCTGCTTCGTCGGGAAAGAGTTCCCGGCGTTCCCGTCGCATCTCAAGAGGAGGCCCTCTCAACAGGAACGGCGAGAGGAACTCCAGGGTCGTGCCACCATTCCAAGAGTCCCCCAGATGTCTCAGTCCATTCCAGAGGAACCTCTTTTCCCTTCACCGGCTCGTCTTTCACGCCGAGGATCGACTCACACCAAGGTGGCACGTGGCACAGCCCTGTGGGAAAGCCTCGTGGGAAAGCCTCGAGGGACAGCCTCGAGGGAAAGCCACAGATCCCTTGATCCACGTGACCAGGAAGCGTGACACTACTGCTGCAGCTCGGGAGGAAAGCGCACGTTCATGCCCCCACTCGAGACGAGGCCTGACTTCCCTGGGGAGCCTCAGAAGCACCCCAAGATCCATGGCAACACTGGAGAGGAATCCTCAGGTTCCGGCCCCGAATCCACACAAGGACTGAGGCCCCGGCATGGACAGGAGAGGAATCCCGAGAGGTCCCCCTAGCAACTCGCATGGGGACTGGCCTTTCCTGAGGCCACCAGAGCGGGTCCCTGAGGTCCCCGTCGTAACTCCGAGAAGACCTGCCGCAACTCGAGAAAATCCAGGAGGTTCTCCCCCTCCAGGCGAGATGAGGCCCATTTCCGCTGAGGCGTCTCGAGGCTGATCACACCTCCCCTCTGGAACTTCGAAAGGGTCCTTCACACCCTTGGTGCAAATCAAGAAGTTCCCCGACATACCCGTCTCCACTCGAGAGGAATCACGAGGGTCCCGCCCACATCCAGAGGAGCCCCGTTTCTGCCTCGTAGCTCGAGATGAGGGATCCTTTCCCTGCTTCGTCGGGAAAGAGTTCCCGGCGTTCCCGTCGCATCTCAAGAGGAGGCCCTCTCAACAGGAACGGCGAGAGGAACTCCAGGGTCGTGCCACCATTCCAAGAGTCCCCCCAGATGTCTCAGTCCATTCCAGAGGAACCTCTTTTCCCCTTCACCGGCTCGTCTTTCACGCCGAGGATCGACTCACACCAAGGTGGCACGTGGCACAGCCTGTGGGAAAGCCTCGTGGGAAAGCCTCGAGGGACAGCCTCGAGGGAAAGCCACAGATCCCTTGATCCACGTGACAGGAAAGCGTGACACTACTGCTGCAGCTCGTGAGGAAAGCGCCTGTGCATGCCCCCACTCGAGACGAGGCCTGACTCCCCTGGGGAGACTCAGAAGCACCCCAAGATCCATGGCAACACTGGAGAGGAATCCTCAGGTTCCGGCCCCCGACTCCACACAAGGACTGAGGCCCCGGCATGGACGGGAGAGGAATCCCGAGAGGTCCCCTAGCAACTCGCATGGGGACTGGCCTTTCCTGAGGCCACCAGAGCGGGTCCCTGAGGTCCCCGTCATAACTTGAGAAGACCTGCCGCAACTCGAGAAAATCCAGGAGGTTCTCCCCTCCAGGCAAGATGAGGCCCATTTCCGCTGAGGCGTCTCGAGGCTGATCACACCTCCCCTCTGGAACTTCGAAAGGGTCCTTCACACCCTTGGTGCAAATCAAGAAGTTCCCCGACATACCCGTCTCCACTCGAGAGGAATCAGGAGGGTCCCGCCCACATCCAGAGGAGCCCCGTTTCTGCCTCATAGCTCGAGATGAGGGATCCTTTCCCTGCTTTGTCGGGAAAGAGTTCCCGGCGTTCCCGTCGCATCTCAAGAGGAGGCCCTCTCAACAGGAACGGCGAGAGGAACTCCAGGGTCGTGCCACCATTCCAAGAGTCCCCCAGATGTCTCAGTCCATTCCAGAGGAACCTCTTTTCCCTTCACCGGCTCGTCTTTCACGCCGAGGATCGACTCACACCAAGGTGGCACGTGGCACAGCCCTGTGGGAAAGCCTCGTGGGAAAGCCTCGAGGGACAGCCTCGAGGGAAAGCCACAGATCCCTTGATCCACGTGACAGGAAGCGTGACACTACTGCTGCAGCTCGGGAGGAAAGCGCACGTGCATGCCCCCACTCGAGACGAGGCCTGACTCCCCTGGGGAGACTCAGAAGCACCCCAAGATCCATGGCAACACTGGAGAGGAATCCTCAGGTTCCGGCCCCGACTCCACACAAGGACTGAGGCCCCGGCATGGACGGGAGAGGAATCCCGAGAGGTCCCCTAGCAACTCGCATGGGGACTGGCCTTTCCTGAGGCCACCAGAGCGGGTCCCTGAGGTCCCCGTCGTAACTTGAGAAGACCTGCCGCAACTGGAGAAAATCCAGGAGGTTCTCCCCTCCAGGCGAGATGAGGCCCATTTCCCCTGAGGCGTCTCGAGGCTGATCACACCTCACCTCTGGAACTTCGAAAGGGTCCTTCACACCCTTGGTGCAAATCAAGAAGTTCCCCGACCTATCCGTCTCCACTCGAGAGGAATCACGAGGGTCCCGCCCACATCCAGAGGAGCCCCGTTTCCGCCTCGTAGCTCGAGATGAGCGATCCTTTCCCTGCTTCGTCGGGAAAGAGTTCCCGGCGTTCCCGTCGCATCTCAAGAGGAGGCCCTCTCAACAGGAACGGCGAGAGGAACTCCAGGGTCGTGCCACCATTCCAAGAGTCCCCCAGATGTCTCAGTCCATTCCAGAGGAACCTCTTTTCCCTTCACCGGCTCGTCTTTCACGCCGAGGATCGACTCACACCAAGGTGGCACGTGGCACAGCCCTGTGGGAAAGCCTCGTGGGAAAGCCTCGAGGGACAGCCTCGAGGGAAAGCCACAGATCCCTTGATCCACGTGACAGGAAGCGTGACACTACTGCTGCAGCTCGGGAGGAAAGCGCACGTGCATGCCCCCACTCGAGACGAGGCCTGACTCCCCTGGGGAGACTCAGAAGCACCCCAAGATCCATGGCAACACTGGAGAGGAATCCTCAGGTTCCGGCCCCGACTCCACACAAGGACAGAGGCCCCGGCATGGACGGGAGAGGAATCCCGAGAGGTCCCCTAGCAACTCGCATGGGGACTGGCCTTTCCTGAGGCCACCAGAGCGGGTCCCTGAGGTCCCCGTCGTAACTTGAGAAGACCTGCCGCAACTCGAGAAAATCCAGGAGGTTCTCCCCTCCAGGCGAGATGAGGCCCATTTCTGCTGAGGCGTCTCGAGGCTGATCACACCTCACCTCTAGAACTTCGAAAGGGTCCTTCACACCCTTGGTGCAAATCAAGAAGTTCCCCGACATACCCGTCTCCACTCGAGAGGAATCACGAGGGTCCCGCCCACATACAGAGGAGCCCCGTTTCCGCCTCGTAGCTCGAGATGAGCGATCCTTTCCCTGCTTCGTCGGGAAAGAGTTCCCGGCCTTCCCGTCGCATCTCAAGAGGAGGCCCTCTCAACAGGAACGGCGAGAGGAACTCCAGAGTCGTGCCACCATTCCAAGAGTCCCCCAGATGTCTCAGTCCATTCCAGAGGAACCTCTTTTCCCTTCACCGGCTCGTCTTTCACGCCGAGGATCGACTGACACCAAGGTGGCACGTGGCACAGCCCTGTGGGAAAGCCTCGTGGGAAAGCCTCGAGGGACAGCCTCGAGGGAAAGCCACAGATCCCTTGATCCACGTGACAGGAAGCGTGACACTACTGCTGCAGCTCGGGAGGAAAGCGCACGTTCATGCCCCCACTCGAGACGAGGCCTGACTCCCCTGGGGAGACTCAGAAGCACCCCAAGATCCATGGCAACACTGGAGAGAAATCCTCAGGTTCCGGCCCCGAATCCACACAAGGACTGAGGCCCCGGCATGGACGGAGAGGAATCCCGAGAGGTCCCCTAGCAACTCGCATGGGGACTGTCCTTTCCTGAGGCCACCAGAGCGGGTCCCTGAGGTCCCCGTCGTAACTCGAGAACACCTGCCACAACTCGAGAAAATCCAGGAGGTTCTCCCCTCCAGGCGAGATGAGGCCCATTTCCGCTGAGGCGTCTCGAGGCTGATCACACCTCCCCTCTGGAACTTCGAAAGGGTCCTTCACACCCTTGGTGCAAATCAAGAAGTTCCCCGACATACCCGTCTCCACTCGAGAGGAATCACGAGGGTCCCGCCCACATCCAGAGGAGCCCCGTTTCTGCCTTGTAGCTCGAGATGAGGGATCCTTTCCCTGCTTCGTCGGGAAAGAGTTCCCGGCGTTCCCGTCGCATCTCAAGAGGAGGCCCTCTCAACAGGAACGGCGAGAGGAACTCCAGGGTCGTGCCACCATTCCAAGAGTCCCCCAGATGTCTCAGTCCATTCCAGAGGAACCTCTTTTCCCTTCACCGGCTCGTCTTTCACGCCGAGGATCGACTCACACCAAGGTGGCACGTGGCACAGCCCTGTGGGAAAGCCTCGTGGGAAAGCCTCGAGGGACAGCCTCGAGGGAAAGCCACAGATCCCTTGATCCACGTGACAGGAAGCGTGACACTACTGCTGCAGCTCGGGAGGAAAGCGCACGTGCATGCCCCCACTCGAGACGAGGCCTGACTCCCCTGGGGAGACTCAGAAGCACCCCAAGATCCATGGCAACACTGGAGAGGAATCCTCAGGTTCCGGCCCCGACTCCACACAAGGACTGAGGCCCCGGCATGGACGGGAGAGGAATCCCGAGAGGTCCCCTAGCAACTCGCATGGGGACTGGCCTTTCCTGAGGCCACCAGAGCGGGTCCCTGAGGTCCCCGTCATAAATTGAGAAGACCTGCCGCAACTCGAGAAAATCCAGGAGGTTCTCCCCTCCAGGCAAGATGAGGCCCATTTCCGCTGAGGCGTCTCGAGGCTGATCACACCTCCCATCTGGAACTTCGAAAGGGTCCTTCACACCCTTGGTGCAAATCAAGAAGTTCCGCGACATACCCGTCTCCACTCGAGAGGAATCAGGAGGGTCCCGCCCACATCCAGAGGAGCCCCGTTTCTGCCTCATAGCTCGAGATGAGGGATCCTTTCCCTGCTTTGTCGGGAAAGAGTTCCCGGCGTTCCCGTCGCATCTCAAGAGGAGGCCCTCTCAACAGGAACGGCGAGAGGAACTCCAGGGTCGTGCCACCATTCCAAGAGTCCCCCAGATGTCTCAGTCCATTCCAGAGGAACCTCTTTTCCCTTCACCGGCTCGTCTTTCACGCCGAGGATCGACTCACACCAAGGTGGCACGTGGCACAGCCCTGTGGGAAAGCCTCGTGGGAAAGCCTCGAGGGACAGCCTCGAGGGAAAGCCACAGATCCCTTGATCCACGTGACAGGAAGCGTGACACTACTGCTGCAGCTCGGGAGGAAAGCGCACGTGCATGCCCCCACTCGAGACGAGGCCTGACTCCCCTGGGGAGACTCAGAAGCACCCCAAGATCCATGGCAACACTGGAGAGGAATCCTCAGGTTCCGGCCCCGACTCCACACAAGGACTGAGGCCCCGGCATGGACGGGAGAGGAATCCCGAGAGGTCCCCTAGCAACTCGCATGGGGACTGGCCTTTCCTGAGGCCACCAGAGCGGGTCCCTGAGGTCCCCGTCGTAACTTGAGAAGACCTGCCGCAACTCGAGAAAATCCAGGAGGTTCTCCCCTCCAGGCGAGATGAGGCCCATTTCCGCTGAGGCGTCTCGAGGCTGATCACACCTCACCTCTGGAACTTCGAAAGGGTCCTGCACACCCTTGGTGCAAATCAAGAAGTTCCCCGACCTCTCCGTCTCCACTCGAGAGGAATCACGAGGGTCCCGCCCACATACAGAGGAGCCCCGTTTCCGCCTCGTAGCTCGAGATGAGCGATCCTTTCCCTGCTTCGTCGGGAAAGAGTTCCCGGCCTTCCCGTCGCATCTCAAGAGGAGGCCCTCTCAACAGGAACGGCGAGAGGAACTCCAGGGTCGTGCCACCATTCCAAGAGTCCCCCAGATGTCTCAGTCCATTCCAGAGGAACCTCTTTTCCCTTCACCGGCTCGTCTTTCACGCCGAGGATCGACTCACACCAAGGTGGCACGTGGCACAGCCCTGTGGGAAAGCCTCGTGGGAAAGCCTCGAGGGACAGCCTCGAGGGAAAGCCACAGATCCCTTGATCCACGTGACAGGAAGCGTGACACTACTGCTGCAGCTCGGGAGGAAAGCGCACGTTCATGCCCCCACTCGAGACGAGGCCTGACTTCCCTGGGGAGCCTCAGAAGCACCCCAAGATCCATGGCAACACTGGAGAGGAATCCTCAGGTTCCGGCCCCGAATCCACACAAGGACTGAGGCCCCGGCATGGACGGGAGAGGAATCCCGAGAGGTCCCCTAGCAACTCGCATGGGGACTGGCCTTTCCTGAGGCCACCAGAGCGGGTCCCTGAGGTCCCCGTCGTAACTCGAGAAGACCTGCCGCAACTCGAGAAAATCCAGGAGGTTCTCCCCTCCAGGCGAGATGAGGCCCATTTCCGCTGAGGCGTCTCGAGGCTGATCACACCTCACCTCTGGAACTTCGAAAGGGTCCTTCACACCCTTGGTGCAAATCAAGAAGTTCCCCGACATACCCGTCTCCACTCGAGAGGAATCACGAGGGTCCCGCCCACATCCAGAGGAGCCCCGTTTCCGCCTCGTAGCTCGAGATGAGGGATCCTTTCCCTGCTTCGTCGGGAAAGAGTTCCCGGCCTTCCCGTCGCATCTCAAGAGGAGGCCCTCTCAACAGGAACGGCGAGAGGAACTCCAGGGTCGTGCCACCATTCCAAGAGTCCCCCAGATATCTCAGTCCATTCCAGAGGAACCTCTTTTCCCTTCACCGGCTCGTCTTTCACGCCGAGGATCGACTCACACCAAGGTGGCACGTGGCACAGCCCTGTGGGAAAGCCTCGTGGGAAAGCCTCGAGGGACAGCCTCGAGGGAAAGCCACAGATCCCTTGATCCACGTGACAGGAAGCGTGACACTACTGCTGCAGCTCGGGAGGAAAGCGCACGTGCATGCCCCCACTCGAGACGAGGCCTGACTCCCCTGGGGAGACTCAGAAGCACCCCAAGATCCATGGCAACACTGGAGAGGAATCCTCAGGTTCCGGCCCCGACTCCACACAAGGACTGAGGCCCCGGCATGGACGGCAGAGGAATCCCGAGAGGTCCCCTAGCAACTCGCATGGGGACTGGCCTTTCCTGAGGCCACCAGGGCCGGTAACTGAGGTCCCCGTCGTAACTCGAGAAGACCTGCCGCAACTGGAGAAAATCCAGGAGGTTCTCCCCTCCAGGCGAGATGAGGCCCATTTCCGCTGAGGCGTCTCGAGGCTGATCACACGTCCCCTCTGGAACTTCGAAAGGGTCTTTCACACCCTTGGTGCAAATCATGAAGTTCCCCGACATACCCGTCTCCACTCGAGAGGAATCACGAGGGTCCCGCCCACATCCAGAGGAACCCCGTTTCCCCCTCGTAGCTCGAGATGAGGGATCCTTTCCCTGCTTCGTCGGGAAAGAGTTCCCGGCCTTCCCGTCGCGTCTCAAGAGGAGGCCCTCTGAACAGGAACGGCGAGAGGAACTCCAGGGTCGTGCCACCATTCCAAGAGTCCCCCAGATGTCTCAGTCCATTCCAGAGGAACCTCTTTTCCCTTCACCGTCTCGTCTTTCACGCCGAGGATCGACTCACACCAAGGTGGCACGTGGCACAACCCTGTGGGAAAGCCTCGTGGGAAAGCCACAGATCCCTTGATCCACGTGACAGGAAGCGTGACACTACTGCTGCAGCTCGGGAGGAAAGCGCACGTGCATGCCCCCACTCGAGACGAGGCCTGATTCCCCTGGGGATACTCAGAAGCACCCCAAGATCCATAGCAACACTGGAGAGGAATCCTCAGGTTCTGGCCCCGACTCCACACAAGGACTGAGGCCCCGGCATGGACGGGAGAGGAATCCCGAGAGGTCCCCTAGCAACTCGCATGGGGACTGGCCTTTCCTGAGGCCACCAGAGCGGGTCCCTGAGGTCCCCGTCGTAACTCGAGAAGACCTGCCGCAACTCGAGAAAATCCAGGAGGTTCTCCCCTCCAGGCGAGATGAGGCCCATTTCTGCTGAGGCGTCTCGAGGCTGATCACACCTCACCTCTGGAACTTCGAAGGGCTCCTTCACACCCTTGGTGCAAATCAAGAAGTTCCCCGACATACCCGTCTCCACTCGAGAGGAATCACGAGGGTCCCGCCCACATCCAGAGGAGCCCCGTTTCCGCATCGTAGCTCGAGATGAGGGATCCTTTCCCTGCTTCGTCGGGAAAGAGTTCCCGGCCTTCCCGTCGCATCTCAAGAGGAGGCCCTCTCAACAGGAACGGCGAGAGGAACTCCAGGGTCGTGCCACCATTCCAAGAGTCCCCCAGATGTCTCAGTCCATTCCAGAGGAACCTCTTTTCCCTTCACCGGCTCGTCTTTCACGCCGAGGATCGACTCACACCAAGGTGGCACGTGGCACAGCCCTGTGGGAAAGCCTCGTGGGAAAGCCTCGAGGGACAGCTTCGAGGGAAAGCCACAGATCCCTTGATCCACGTGACAGGAAGCGTGACACTACTGCTGCAGCTCGGGAGGAAAGCGCACGTGCATGCCCCCACTCGAGACGAGGCCTGACTCCCCTGGGGAGACTCAGAAGCACCCCAAGATCCATGGCAACACTGGAGAGGAATCCTCAGGTTCTGGCCCCGACTCCACACAAGGACTGAGGCCCCGGCATGGACGGGAGAGGAATCCCGAGAGGTCCCCTAGCAACTCGCATGGGGACTGGCCTTTCCTGAGGCCACCAGAGCGGGTCCCTGAGGTCCCCGTCGTAACTCGAGAAGACCTGCCGCAACTCGAGAAAATCCAGGAGGTTCTCCCCTCCAGGCGAGATGAGGCCCATTTCCGCTGAGGCGTCTCGAGGCTGATCACACCTCACCTCTGGAACTTCGAAAGGCTCCTTCACACCCTTGGTGCAAATCAAGAAGTTCCCCGACATACCCGTCTCCACTCGAGAGGAATCACGAGGGTCCCGCCCACATCCAGAGGAGCCCCGTTTCCGCCTCGTAGCTCGAGATGAGGGATCCTTTCCCTGCTTCGTCGGGAAAGAGTTCCCGGCCTTCCCGTCGCATCTCAAGAGGAGGCCCTCTCAACAGGAACGGCGAGAGGAACTCCAGGGTCGTGCCACCATTCCAAGAGTCCCCCAGATATCTCAGTCCATTCCAGAGGAACCTCTTTTCCCTTCACCGGCTCGTCTTTCACGCCGAGGATCGACTCACACCAAGGTGGCACGTGGCACAGCCCTGTGGGAAAGCCTCGTGGAAAAGCCTCGAGGGACAGCCTCGAGGGAAAGCCACAGATCCCTTGATCCACGTGACAGGAAGCGTGACACTACTGCTGCAGCTCGGGAGGAAAGCGCACGTGCATGCCCCCACTCGAGACGAGGCCTGACTCCCCTGGGGAGACTCAGAAGCACCCCAAGATCCATGGCAACACTGGAGAGGAATCCTCAGGTTCCGGCCCCGACTCCACACAAGGACTGAGGCCCTGGCATGGACGGCAGAGGAATCCCGAGAGGTCCCCTAGCAACTCGCATGGGGACTGGCCTTTCCTGAGGCCACCAGGGCCGGTAACTGAGGTCCCCGTCGTAACTCGAGAAGACCTGCCGCAACTGGAGAAAATCCAGGAGGTTCTCCCCTCCAGGCGAGATGAGGCCCATTTCCGCTGAGGCGTCTCGAGGCTGATCACACGTCCCCTCTGGAACTTCGAAAGGGTCTTTCACACCCTTGGTGCAAATCATGAAGTTCCCCGACATACCCGTCTCCACTCGAGAGGAATCACGAGGGTCCGGCCCACATCCAGAGGAACCCCGTTTCCCCCTCGTAGCTCGAGATGAGGGATCCTTTCCCTGCTTCGTCGGGAAAGAGTTCCCGGCCTTCCCGTCGCGTCTCAAGAGGAGGCCCTCTGAACAGGAACGGCGAGAGGAACTCCAGGGTCGTGCCACCATTCCAAGAGTCCCCCAGATGTCTCAGTCCATTCCAGAGGAACCTCTTTTCCCTTCACCGTCTCGTCTTTCACGCCGAGGATCGACTCACACCAAGGTGGCACGTGGCACAACCCTGTGGGAAAGCCTCGTGGGAAAGCCACAGATCCCTTGATCCACGTGACAGGAAGCGTGACACTACTGCTGCAGCACGGGAGGAAAGCGCACGTGCATGCCCCCACTCGAGACGAGGCCTGATTCCCCTGGGGATACTCAGAAGCACCCCAAGATCCATAGCAACACTGGAGAGGAATCCTCAGGTTCTGGCCCCGACTCCACACAAGGACTGAGGCCCCGGCATGGACGGGAGAGGAATCCCGAGAGGTCCCCTAGCAACTCGCATGGGGACTGGCCTTTCCTGAGGCCACCAGAGCGGGTCCCTGAGGTCCCCGTCGTAACTCGAGAAGACCTGCCGCAACTCGAGAAAATCCAGGAGGTTCTCCCCTCCAGGCGAGATGAGGCCCATTTCTGCTGAGGCGTCTCGAGGCTGATCACACCTCACCTCTGGAACTTCGAAGGGCTCCTTCACACCCTTGGTGCAAATCAAGAAGTTCCCCGACATACCCGTCTCCACTCGAGAGGAATCACGAGGGTCCCGCCCACATCCAGAGGAGCCCCGTTTCCGCATCGTAGCTCGAGATGAGGGATCCTTTCCCTGCTTCGTCGGGAAAGAGTTCCCGGCCTTCCCGTCGCATCTCAAGAGGAGGCCCTCTCAACAGGAACGGCGAGAGGAACTCCAGGGTCGTGCCACCATTCCAAGAGTCCCCCAGATGTCTCAGTCCATTCCAGAGGAACCTCTTTTCCCTTCACCGGCTCGTCTTTCACGCCGAGGATCGACTCACACCAAGGTGGCACGTGGCACAGCCCTGTGGGAAAGCCTCGTGGGAAAGCCTCGAGGGACAGCTTCGAGGGAAAGCCACAGATCCCTTGATCCACGTGACAGGAAGCGTGACACTACTGCTGCAGCTCGGGAGGAAAGCGCACGTTCATGCCCCCACTCGAGACGAGGCCTGACTCCCCTGGGGAGACTCAGAAGCACCCCAAGATCCATGGCAACACTGGAGAGGAATCCTCAGGTTCCGGCCCCGACTCCACACAAGGACTGAGGCCCCGGCATGGACGGGAGAGGAATCCCGAGAGGTCCCCTAGCAACTCGCATGGGGACTGGCCTTTCCTGAGGCCACCAGAGCGGGTCCCTGAGGTCCCCGTCGTAACTCGAGAAGACCTGCCGCAACTCGAGAAAATCCAGGAGGTTCTCCCCTCCAGGCGAGATGAGGACCATTTCCGCTGAGGCGTCTCGAGGCTGATCACACCTCCCCTCTGGAACTTCGAAAGGGTCCTTCACACCCTTGGTGCAAATCAAGAAGTTCCCCGACCTAGCCGTCTCCACTCGAGAGGAATCACGAGGGTCCCGCCCACATCCAGAGGAGCCCCGTTTCCGCCTCGTAGCTCGAGATGAGGGATCCTTTCCCTGCTTCGTCGGGAAAGAGTTCCCGGCCTTCCCGTCGCATCTCAAGAGGAGGCCCTCTCTACAGGAACGGCGAGAGGAACTCCAGGGTCGTGCCACCATTCCAAGAGTCCCCCAGATGTCTCAGTCCATTCCAGAGGAACCTCTTTTCCCTTCACCGGCTCGTCTTTCACGCCGAGGATCGACTCACACCAAGGTGGCACGTGGCACAGCCCTGTGGGAAAGCCTCGTGGGAAAGCCTCGAGGGACAGCCTCGAGGGAAAGCCACAGATCCCTTGATCCACGTGACAGGAAGCGTGACACTACTGCTGCAGCTCGGGAGGAAAGCGCACGTTCATGCCCCCACTCGAGACGAGGCCTGACTCCCCTGGGGAGAGTCAGAAGCACCCCAAGATCCATGGCAACAGTGGAGAGGAATCCTCAGGTTCCGGCCCCGAATCCACACAAGGACTGAGGCCCCGGCATGGACGGGAGAGGAATCCCGAGAGGTCCCCTAGCAACTCGCATGGGGACTGACCTTTCCTGAGGCCACCAGAGCTGGTAACAGAGGTCCCCGTCGTAACTCGAGAACACCTGCCGCAACTCGAGAAAATCCAGGAGGTTCTCCCCTCCAGGCGAGATGAGGCCCATTTCCGCTGAGGCGTCTCGAGGCTGATCACACCTCACCTCTGGAACTTCGAAAGGCTCCTTCACACCCTTGGTGCAAATCAAGAAGTTCCCCGACATACCCGTCTCCACTCGAGAGGAATCACGAGGGTCCCGCCCACATCCAGAGGAGCCCCGTTTCCGCCTCGTAGCTCGAGATGAGGGATCCTTTCCCTGCTTCGTCGGGAAAGAGTTCCCGGCCTTCCCGTCGCATCTCAAGAGGAGGCCCTCTCAACAGGAACGGCGAGAGGAACTCCAGGGTCGTGCCACCATTCCAAGAGTCCCCCAGATGTCTCAGTCCATTCCAGAGGAACCTCTTTTCCCTTCACCGGCTCGTCTTTCACGCCGAGGATCGACTCACACCAAGGTGGCACGTGGCACAGCCCTGTGGGAAAGCCTCGTGGGAAAGCCTCGAGGGACAGCCTCGAGGGAAAGCCACAGATCCCTTGATCCACGTGACAGGAAGCGTGACACTACTGCTGCAGCTCGGGAGGAAAGCGCACGTGCATGCCCCCACTCGAGACGAGGCCTGACTCCCCTGGGGAGACTCAGAAGCACCCCAAGATCCATGGCAACACTGGAGAGGAATCCTCAGGATCCGGCCCCGACTCCACACAAGGACTGAGGCCCCGGCATGGACGGGAGAGGAATCCCGAGAGGTCCCCTAGCAACTCGCATGGGGACTGGCCTTTCCTGAGGCCACCAGAGCGGGTCCCTGAGGTCCCCGTCGTAACTCGAGAAGACCTGCCGCAACTCGAGAAAATCCAGGAGGTTCTCCCCTCCAGGCGAGATGAGGCCCATTTCTGCTGAGGCGTATTGAGGCTGATCACACCTCACTTCTGGAACTTCGAAAGGCTCCTTCACACCCTTGGTGCAAATCAAGAAGTTCCCCGACATACCCGTCTCCACTCGAGAGGAATCACGAGGGTCCCGCCCACACCCAGAGGAGCCCCGTTTCCGCCTCTTAGCTCGAGATGAGGGATCCTTTCCCTGCTTCGTCGGGAAAGAGTTCCCGGCCTTCCCGTCGCATCTCAAGAGGAGGCCCTCTCAACAGGAACGGCGAGAGGAACTCCAGGGTCGTGCCACCATTCCAAGAGTCCCCCAGATGTCTCAGTCCATTCCAGAGGAACCTCTTTTCCCTTCACCGGCTCGTCTTTCACGCCGAGGATCGACTCACACCAAGGTGGCACGTGGCACAGCCCTGTGGGAAAGCCTCGTGGGAAAGCCTCGAGGGACAGCGTCGAGGGAAAGCCACAGATCCCTTGATCCACGTGACAGGAAGCGTGACACTACTGCTGCAGCTCGGGAGAAAAGCGCACGTGCAGGCCCCCACTTGAGACGAGGCCTGACTCCCCTGGGGAGACTCAGAAGCACCCCAAGATCCATGGCAACACTGGAGAGGAATCCTCAGGTTCCGGCCCCGACTCCACACAAGGACTGAGGCCCCGGCATGGACGGGAGAGGAATCCAGAGAGGTCCCCTAGCAACTCGCATGGGGACTGGACTTTCCTGAGGCCACCAGAGCGGGTCCTTGTGGTCCCCGTCGTAACTCGAGAAGACCTGCCGCAACTCGAGA
Organism: Budorcas taxicolor; assembly: GCF_023091745.1. NCBI lineage: Eukaryota > Metazoa > Chordata > Mammalia > Artiodactyla > Bovidae > Budorcas > Budorcas taxicolor. The sequence continues at coordinate 144,933 of NW_026291971.1, read as the reverse complement.
AAATCCAGGAGGTTCTCCCCTCCAGGCGAGATGAGGCCCATTTCCGCTGAGGCGTCTCGAGGCTGATCACACCTCACCTCTGGAACTTTGAAAGGGTCCTTCACACCCTTGGTGCAAATCAAGAAGTTCCCCGACATACCCGTCTCCACTCGAGAGGAATCACGAGGGTCCCGCCCACATCCAGAGGAGCCCCGTTTCCGCCTCGTAGCTCGAGATGAGGGATCCTTTCCCTGCTTCGTCGGGAAAGAGTTCCCGGCCTTCCCGTCGCATCTCAAGAGGAGGCCCTCTCAACAGGAACGGCGAGAGGAACTCCAGGGTCGTGCCACCATTCCAAGAGTCCCCCAGATGTCTCAGTCCATTCCAGAGGAACCTCTTTTCCCTTCACCGGCTCGTCTTTCACGCCGAGGATCGACTCACACCAAGGTGGCACGTGGCACAGCCCTGTGGGAAAGCCTCGTGGGAAAGCCTCGAGGGACAGCCTCGAGGGAAAGCCACAGATCCCTTGATCCACGTGACAGGAAGCGTGACACTACTGCTGCAGCTCGGGAGGTAAGCGCACGTGCATGCCCCCACTCGAGACGAGGCCTGACTCCCCTGGGGAGACTCAGAAGCACCCCAAGATCCATGGCAACACTGGAGAGGAATCCTCAGGTTCCGGCCCCGACTCCACACAAGGACTGAGGCCCCGGCATGGACGGGAGAGGAATCCCTAGAGGTCCCCTAGCAACTCGCATGGGGACTGGCCTTTCCTGAGGCCACCAGAGCGGGTCCCTGAGGTCCCCGTCTTAACTCGAGAAGACCTGCCGCAACTCGAGAAAATCCAGGAGGTTCTCCCCTCCAGGCGAGATGAGGCCCATTTCCGCTGAGGCGTCTCGAGGCTGATCACACCTCACCTCTGGAACTTCGAAAGGGTCCTTCACACCCTTGGTGCAAATCAAGAAGTTCCCCGACCTATCCGTCTCCACTCGAGAGGAATCACGAGGGTCCCGCCCACATCCAGAGGAGCCCCGTTACCGCCTCGTAGCTTGAGATGTGGGATCCTTTCCCTGCTTCGTCGGGAAAGAGTTCCCGGCATTCCTGTCGCATCTCAAGAGGAGGCCCTCTCAACAGGAACGGCGAGAGGAACTCCAGGGTCGTGCCACCATTCCAAGAGTCCCCCAGATGTCTCAGTCCATTCAAGAGGAACCTCTTTTCCCTTCACCGGCTCGTCTTTCACGCCGAGGATCGACTCACACCAAGGTGGCACGTGGCACAGCCCTGTGGGAAAGCCTAGTGGGAAAGCCTCGAGGGACAGCCTGGAGGGAAAGCCACAGATCCCTTGATCCACGTGACAGGAAGCGTGACAGTACTGCTGCAGCTCGGGAGGAAAGCGCACGTGCATGCACCCACTCGAGACGACGCCTGACTCCCCTGGGGAGACTCAGAAGCACCCCAAGATCCATGGAAACACTGGAGAGGAATCCTCAGGTTCCGGCCCCAACTCCACACAAGGACTGAGGCCCCGGCATGGACGGGAGAGGAATCCCGAGAGGTCCCCTAGCAACTCGCATGGGGACTGGCCTTTCCTGAGGCCACCAGAGCGGGTCCCTGAGGTCCCCGTCGTAACTCGAGAAGACCTGCCGCAACTCGAGAAAATCCAGGAGGTTCTCCCCTCCAGGCGAGATGAGGCCCATTTCCGCTGAGGCGTCTCGAGGCTGATCACACCTCCCCTCTGGAACTTCGAAAGGGTCCTTCACACCCTTGGTGCAAATCAAGAAGTTCCCCGACCTAGCCGTCTCCACTCGAGAGGAATCACGAGGGTCCCGCCCACATCCAGAGGAGCCCCGTTTCCGCCTCGTAGCTCGAGATGAGGGATCCTTTCCCTGCTTCGTCGGGAAAGAGTTCCCGGCCTTCCCGTCGCATCTCAAGAGGAGGCCCTCTCTACAGGAACGGCGAGAGGAACTCCAGGGTCGTGCCACCATTCCAAGAGTCCCCCAGATGTCTCAGTCCATTCCAGAGGAACCTCTTTTCCCTTCACCGGCTCGTCTTTCACGCCGAGGATCGACTCACACCAAGGTGGCACGTGGCACAGCCCTGTGGGAAAGCCTCGTGGGAAAGCCTCGAGGGACAGCCTCGAGGGAAAGCCACAGATCCCTTGATCCACGTGACAGGAAGCGTGACACTACTGCTGCAGCTCGGGAGGAAAGCGCACGTTCATGCCCCCACTCGAGACGAGGCCTGACTCCCCTGGGGAGACTCAGAAGCACCCCAAGATCCATGGCAACAGTGGAGAGGAATCCTCAGGTTCCGGCCCCGAATCCACACAAGGACTGAGGCCCCGGCATGGACGGGAGAGGAATCCCGAGAGGTCCCCTAGCAACTCGCATGGGGACTGACCTTTCCTGAGGCCACCAGAGCTGGTAACAGAGGTCCCCGTCGTAACTCGAGAACACCTGCCGCAACTCGAGAAAATCCAGGAGGTTCTCCCCTCCAGGCGAGATGAGGCCCATTTCCGCTGAGGCGTCTCGAGGCTGATCACACCTCACCTCTGGAACTTCGAAAGGCTCCTTCACACCCTTGGTGCAAATCAAGAAGTTCCCCGACATACCCGTCTCCACTCGAGAGGAATCACGAGGGTCCCGCCCACATCCAGAGGAGCCCCGTTTCCGCCTCGTAGCTCGAGATGAGGGATCCTTTCCCTGCTTCGTCGGGAAAGAGTTCCCGGCCTTCCCGTCGCATCTCAAGAGGAGGCCCTCTCAACAGGAACGGCGAGAGGAACTCCAGGGTCGTGCCACCATTCCAAGAGTCCCCCAGATGTCTCAGTCCATTCCAGAGGAACCTCTTTTCCCTTCACCGGCTCGTCTTTCACGCCGAGGATCGACTCACACCAAGGTGGCACGTGGCACAGCCCTGTGGGAAAGCCTCGTGGGAAAGCCTCGAGGGACAGCCTCGAGGGAAAGCCACAGATCCCTTGATCCACGTGACAGGAAGCGTGACACTACTGCTGCAGCTCGGGAGGAAAGCGCACGTGCATGCCCCCACTCGAGACGAGGCCTGACTCCCCTGGGGAGACTCAGAAGCACCCCAAGATCCATGGCAACACTGGAGAGGAATCCTCAGGATCCGGCCCCGACTCCACACAAGGACTGAGGCCCCGGCATGGACGGGAGAGGAATCCCGAGAGGTCCCCTAGCAACTCGCATGGGGACTGGCCTTTCCTGAGGCCACCAGAGCGGGTCCCTGAGGTCCCCGTCGTAACTCGAGAAGACCTGCCGCAACTCGAGAAAATCCAGGAGGTTCTCCCCTCCAGGCGAGATGAGGCCCATTTCTGCTGAGGCGTCTTGAGGCTGATCACACCTCACTTCTGGAACTTCGAAAGGCTCCTTCACACCCTTGGTGCAAATCAAGAAGTTCCCCGACATACCCGTCTCCACTCGAGAGGAATCACGAGGGTCCCGCCCACACCCAGAGGAGCCCCGTTTCCGCCTCTTAGCTCGAGATGAGGGATCCTTTCCCTGCTTCGTCGGGAAAGAGTTCCCGGCCTTCCCGTCGCATCTCAAGAGGAGGCCCTCTCAACAGGAACGGCGAGAGGAACTCCAGGGTCGTGCCACCATTCCAAGAGTCCCCCAGATGTCTCAGTCCATTCCAGAGGAACCTCTTTTCCCTTCACCGGCTCGTCTTTCACGCCGAGGATCGACTCACACCAAGGTGGCACGTGGCACAGCCCTGTGGGAAAGCCTCGTGGGAAAGCCTCGAGGGACAGCGTCGAGGGAAAGCCACAGATCCCTTGATCCACGTGACAGGAAGCGTGACACTACTGCTGCAGCTCGGGAGAAAAGCGCACGTGCAGGCCCCCACTTGAGACGAGGCCTGACTCCCCTGGGGAGACTCAGAAGCACCCCAAGATCCATGGCAACACTGGAGAGGAATCCTCAGGTTCCGGCCCCGACTCCACACAAGGACTGAGGCCCCGGCATGGACGGGAGAGGAATCCAGAGAGGTCCCCTAGCAACTCGCATGGGGACTGGACTTTCCTGAGGCCACCAGAGCGCGTCCTTGTGGTCCCCGTCGTAACTCGAGAAGACCTGCCGCAACTCGAGAAAATCCAGGAGGTTCTCCCCTCCAGGCGAGATGAGGCCCATTTCCGCTGAGGCGTCTCGAGGCTGATCACACCTCACCTCTGGAACTTTGAAAGGGTCCTTCACACCCTTGGTGCAAATCAAGAAGTTCCCCGACATACCCGTCTCCACTCGAGAGGAATCACGAGGGTCCCGCCCACATCCAGAGGAGCCCCGTTTCCGCCTCGTAGCTCGAGATGAGGGATCCTTTCCCTGCTTCGTCGGGAAAGAGTTCCCGGCCTTCCCGTCGCATCTCAAGAGGAGGCCCTCTCAACAGGAACGGCGAGAGGAACTCCAGGGTCGTGCCACCATTCCAAGAGTCCCCCAGATGTCTCAGTCCATTCCAGAGGAACCTCTTTTCCCTTCACCGGCTCGTCTTTCACGCCGAGGATCGACTCACACCAAGGTGGCACGTGGCACAGCCCTGTGGGAAAGCCTCGTGGGAAAGCCTCGAGGGACAGCCTCGAGGGAAAGCCACAGATCCCTTGATCCACGTGACAGGAAGCGTGACACTACTGCTGCAGCTCGGGAGGTAAGCGCACGTGCATGCCCCCACTCGAGACGAGGCCTGACTCCCCTGGGGAGACTCAGAAGCACCCCAAGATCCATGGCAACACTGGAGAGGAATCCTCAGGTTCCGGCCCCGACTCCACACAAGGACTGAGGCCCCGGCATGGACGGGAGAGGAATCCCTAGAGGTCCCCTAGCAACTCGCATGGGGACTGGCCTTTCCTGAGGCCACCAGAGCGGGTCCCTGAGGTCCCCGTCGTAACTCGAGAAGACCTGCCGCAACTCGAGAAAATCCAGGAGGTTCTCCCCTCCAGGCGAGATGAGGCCCATTTCCGCTGAGGCGTCTCGAGGCTGATCACACCTCACCTCTGGAACTTCGAAAGGGTCCTTCACACCCTTGGTGCAAATCAAGAAGTTCCCCGACCTATCCGTCTCCACTCGAGAGGAATCACGAGGGTCCCGCCCACATCCAGAGGAGCCCCGTTACCGCCTCGTAGCTTGAGATGTGGGATCCTTTCCCTGCTTCGTCGGGAAAGAGTTCCCGGCATTCCTGTCGCATCTCAAGAGGAGGCCCTCTCAACAGGAACGGCGAGAGGAACTCCAGGGTCGTGCCACCATTCCAAGAGTCCCCCAGATGTCTCAGTCCATTCAAGAGGAACCTCTTTTCCCTTCACCGGCTCGTCTTTCACGCCGAGGATCGACTCACACCAAGGTGGCACGTGGCACAGCCCTGTGGGAAAGCCTAGTGGGAAAGCCTCGAGGGACAGCCTGGAGGGAAAGCCACAGATCCCTTGATCCACGTGACAGGAAGCGTGACAGTACTGCTGCAGCTCGGGAGGAAAGCGCACGTGCATGCACCCACTCGAGACGACGCCTGACTCCCCTGGGGAGACTCAGAAGCACCCCAAGATCCATGGAAACACTGGAGAGGAATCCTCAGGTTCCGGCCCCAACTCCACACAAGGACTGAGGCCCCGGCATGGACGGGAGAGGAATCCCGAGAGGTCCCCTAGCAACTCGCATGGGGACTGGCCTTTCCTGAGGCCACCAGAGCGGGTCCCTGAGGTCCCCGTCGTAACTCGAGAAGACCTGCCGCAACTCGAGAAAATCCAGGAGGTTCTCCCCTCCAGGCGAGATGAGGCCCATTTCCGCTGAGGCGTCTCGAGGCTGATCACACCTCCCCTCTGGAACTTCGAAAGGGTCCTTCACACCCTTGGTGCAAATCAAGAAGTTCCCCGACCTAGCCGTCTCCACTCGAGAGGAATCACGAGGGTCCCGCCCACATCCAGAGGAGCCCCGTTTCCGCCTCGTAGCTCGAGATGAGGGATCCTTTCCCTGCTTCGTCGGGAAAGAGTTCCCGGCCTTCCCGTCGCATCTCAAGAGGAGGCCCTCTCTACAGGAACGGCGAGAGGAACTCCAGGGTCGTGCCACCATTCCAAGAGTCCCCCAGATGTCTCAGTCCATTCCAGAGGAACCTCTTTTCCCTTCACCGGCTCGTCTTTCACGCCGAGGATCGACTCACACCAAGGTGGCACGTGGCACAGCCCTGTGGGAAAGCCTCGTGGGAAAGCCTCGAGGGACAGCCTCGAGGGAAAGCCACAGATCCCTTGATCCACGTGACAGGAAGCGTGACACTACTGCTGCAGCTCGGGAGGAAAGCGCACGTTCATGCCCCCACTCGAGACGAGGCCTGACTCCCCTGGGGAGACTCAGAAGCACCCCAAGATCCATGGCAACAGTGGAGAGGAATCCTCAGGTTCCGGCCCCGAATCCACACAAGGACTGAGGCCCCGGCATGGACGGGAGAGGAATCCCGAGAAGTCCCCTAGCAACTCGCATGGGGACTGACCTTTCCTGAGGCCACCAGAGCTGGTAACAGAGGTCCCCGTCGTAACTCGAGAACACCTGCCGCAACTCGAGAAAATCCAGGAGGTTCTCCCCTCCAGGCGAGATGAGGCCCATTTCCGCTGAGGCGTCTCGAGGCTGATCACACCTCACCTCTGGAACTTCGAAAGGCTCCTTCACACCCTTGGTGCAAATCAAGAAGTTCCCCGACATACCCGTCTCCACTCGAGAGGAATCACGAGGGTCCCGCCCACATCCAGAGGAGCCCCGTTTCCGCCTCGTAGCTCGAGATGAGGGATCCTTTCCCTGCTTCGTCGGGAAAGAGTTCCCGGCCTTCCCGTCGCATCTCAAGAGGAGGCCCTCTCAACAGGAACGGCGAGAGGAACTCCAGGGTCGTGCCACCATTCCAAGAGTCCCCCAGATGTCTCAGTCCATTCCAGAGGAACCTCTTTTCCCTTCACCGGCTCGTCTTTCACGCCGAGGATCGACTCACACCAAGGTGGCACGTGGCACAGCCCTGTGGGAAAGCCTCGTGGGAAAGCCTCGAGGGACAGCCTCGAGGGAAAGCCACAGATCCCTTGATCCACGTGACAGGAAGCGTGACACTACTGCTGCAGCTCGGGAGGAAAGCGCACGTGCATGCCCCCACTCGAGACGAGGCCTGACTCCCCTGGGGAGACTCAGAAGCACCCCAAGATCCATGGCAACACTGGAGAGGAATCCTCAGGATCCGGCCCCGACTCCACACAAGGACTGAGGCCCCGGCATGGACGGGAGAGGAATCCCGAGAGGTCCCCTAGCAACTCGCATGGGGACTGGCCTTTCCTGAGGCCACCAGAGCGGGTCCCTGAGGTCCCCGTCGTAACTCGAGAAGACCTGCCGCAACTCGAGAAAATCCAGGAGGTTCTCCCCTCCAGGCGAGATGAGGCCCATTTCTGCTGAGGCGTCTTGAGGCTGATCACACCTCACTTCTGGAACTTCGAAAGGCTCCTTCACACCCTTGGTGCAAATCAAGAAGTTCCCCGACATACCCGTCTCCACTCGAGAGGAATCACGAGGGTCCCGCCCACACCCAGAGGAGCCCCGTTTCCGCCTCTTAGCTCGAGATGAGGGATCCTTTCCCTGCTTCGTCGGGAAAGAGTTCCCGGCCTTCCCGTCGCATCTCAAGAGGAGGCCCTCTCAACAGGAACGGCGAGAGGAACTCCAGGGTCGTGCCACCATTCCAAGAGTCCCCCAGATGTCTCAGTCCATTCCAGAGGAACCTCTTTTCCCTTCACCGGCTCGTCCTTCACGCCGAGGATCGACTCACACCAAGGTGGCACGTGGCACAGCCCTGTGGGAAAGCCTCGTGGGAAAGCCTCGAGGGACAGCGTCGAGGGAAAGCCACAGATCCCTTGATCCACGTGACAGGAAGCGTGACACTACTGCTGCAGCTCGGGAGAAAAGCGCACGTGCAGGCCCCCACTTGAGACGAGGCCTGACTCCCCTGGGGAGACTCAGAAGCACCCCAAGATCCATGGCAACACTGGAGAGGAATCCTCAGGTTCCGGCCCCGACTCCACACAAGGACTGAGGCCCCGGCATGGACGGGAGAGGAATCCAGAGAGGTCCCCTAGCAACTCGCATGGGGACTGGACTTTCCTGAGGCCACCAGAGCGGGTCCTTGTGGTCCCCGTCGTAACTCGAGAAGACCTGCCGCAACTCGAGAAAATCCAGGAGGTTCTCCCCTCCAGGCGAGATGAGGCCCATTTCCGCTGAGGCGTCTCGAGGCTGATCACACCTCACCTCTGGAACTTTGAAAGGGTCCTTCACACCCTTGGTGCAAATCAAGAAGTTCCCCGACATACCCGTCTCCACTCGAGAGGAATCACGAGGGTCCCGCCCACATCCAGGGGAGCCCCGTTTCCGCCTCGTAGCTCGAGATGAGGGATCCTTTCCCTGCTTCGTCGGGAAAGAGTTCCCGGCCTTCCCGTCGCATCTCAAGAGGAGGCCCTCTCAACAGGAACGGCGAGAGGAACTCCAGGGTCGTGCCACCATTCCAAGAGTCCCCCAGATGTCTCAGTCCATTCCAGAGGAACCTCTTTTCCCTTCACCGGCTCGTCTTTCACGCCGAGGATCGACTCACACCAAGGTGGCACGTGGCACAGCCCTGTGGGAAAGCCTCGTGGGAAAGCCTCGAGGGACAGCCTCGAGGGAAAGCCACAGATCCCTTGATCCACGTGACAGGAAGCGTGACACTACTGCTGCAGCTCGGGAGGTAAGCGCACGTGCATGCCCCCACTCGAGACGAGGCCTGACTCCCCTGGGGAGACTCAGAAGCACCCCAAGATCCATGGCAACACTGGAGAGGAATCCTCAGGTTCCGGCCCCGACTCCACACAAGGACTGAGGCCCCGGCATGGACGGGAGAGGAATCCCTAGAGGTCCCCTAGCAACTCGCATGGGGACTGGCCTTTCCTGAGGCCACCAGAGCGGGTCCCTGAGGTCCCCGTCTTAACTCGAGAAGACCTGCCGCAACTCGAGAAAATCCAGGAGGTTCTCCCCTCCAGGCGAGATGAGGCCCATTTCCGCTGAGGCGTCTCGAGGCTGATCACACCTCACCTCTGGAACTTCGAAAGGGTCCTTCACACCCTTGGTGCAAATCAAGAAGTTCCCCGACCTATCCGTCTCCACTCGAGAGGAATCACGAGGGTCCCGCCCACATCCAGAGGAGCCCCGTTACCGCCTCGTAGCTTGAGATGTGGGATCCTTTCCCTGCTTCGTCGGGAAAGAGTTCCCGGCATTCCTGTCGCATCTCAAGAGGAGGCCCTCTCAACAGGAACGGCGAGAGGAACTCCAGGGTCGTGCCACCATTCCAAGAGTCCCCCAGATGTCTCAGTCCATTCCAGAGGAACCTCTTTTCCCTTCACGGGCTCGTCTTTCACGCCGAGGATCGACTCACACCAAGGTGGCATGTGGCACAGCCCTGTGGGAAAGCCTCGTGGGAAAGCCTCGAGGGACAGCCTCGAGGGAAAGCCACAGATCCCTTGATCCACGTGACAGGAAGCGTGACACTACTGCTGCAGCTCGGGAGGAAAGCGCACGTGCATGCCCCCACTCGAGACGACGCCTGACTCCCCTGGGGAGACTCAGAAGCACCCCAAGATCCATGGCAACACTGGAGAGGAATCCTCAGGTTCCGGCCCAGACTCCACACAAGGACTGAGGCCCCGGCATGGACGGGAGAGGAATCCCGAGAGGTCCCCTAGCAACTCGCATGGGGACTGGCCTTTGCTGAGGCCACAAGAGCGGGTCCCTGAGGTCCCCGTCGTAAGTCGAGAAGACCTGTCGCAACTCGAGAAAATCCAGGAGGTTCTCCCCTCCAGGCGAGATGAGGCCCATTTCCGCTGAGGCGTCTCGAGGCTGATCACACCTCACCTCTGGAACTTCGAAAGGCTCCTTCACACCCTTGGTGCAAATCAAGAAGTTCCCCGACATACCCGTCTCCACTCGAGAGGAATCACGAGGGTCCCGCCCACATCCAGAGGAGCCCCGTTTCCGCCTCGTAGCTCGAGATGTGGGATCCTTTCCCTGCTTCGTCGGGAAAGAGTTCCCGGCATTCCTGTCGCATCTCAAGAGGAGGCCCTCTCAACAGGAACGGCGAGAGGAACTCCAGGGTCGTGCCACCATTCCAAGAGTCCCCCAGATGTCTCAGTCCATTCCAGAGGAACCTCTTTTCCCTTCACCGGCTCGTCTTTCACGCCGAGGATCGACTCACACCAAGGTGGCACGTGGCACAGCCTTGTGGGAAAGCCTCGTGGGAAAGCCTCGAGGGACAGCCTCGAGGGAAAGCCACAGATCCCTTGATCCACGTGACAGGAAGCGTGACACTACTGCTGCAGCTCGGGAGGAAAGCGCACGTGCATGCCCCCACTCGAGACGAGGCCTGACTCCCCTGGGGAGACTCAGAAGCACCCCAAGATCCATGGCAACACTGGAGAGGAATGCTCAGGTTCCGGCCCCGACTCCACACAAGGACTGAGGCCCCGGCATGGACGGGAGAGGAATCCCGAGAGGGCCCCTAGCAACTCGCATGGGGACTGGCCTTTCCTGAGGCCACCAGAGCGGGTCCCTGAGGTCCCCGTCGTACCTTGAGAAGACCTGCCGCCACTCGAGAATATCCAGGAGGTTCTCCCCTGCAGGCGAGATGAGGCCCATTTCCGCAGAGGCTTCTCGGGGCTAATCACACCTCACCTCTGGAACGTCGAAAGGGTCCTTCACACCCTTGGTGCAACTCAAGAGGTTCCCCGACATACCCGTCTCCACTCGAGAGGAAACACGAGGGTCCCGCCCACATCCAGAGGAGCCCCGTTTCCGCCTCGTAGCTCGAGGTGAGGGATCGTTTCCCTGCTTCTTCGGGAAAGATTTCCGGGCGTTCCCATCGCATCTCAAGAGGAGGTCCTCTCAACAGGAACGGCTAGAGGAACTCCAGGGTCGTGCCACCATTCCACGAATCCCCCAGATGTCTCCGTCCATTCCAGAGGAACATCTTTTCCCTTCACCGGCTCGTCTTTCACGCCGAGGATCGACTCACACCAAGGTGGCACTTGGCACAGCCCTGTGGGAAAGCCTCGTGGGAAAGCCTCGAGGGAAAGCCTAGAGGGAAAGCCACAGATCCCTTGATCCACGTGACAGGAAGCGTGACCCTACTGCTGCAGCTGGGGAGGAAAGCGCACGTGCATGCCCCCACTCGAGATGAGGACTGACTCTCCTGCGGAGACTCAGAGGCATGCCAGAATCCATTTCAACACTGGAGAGGAATGCTCCGGTTCCGGCCCCGACTCCACACAAGGTCTTAGGCCCCGGCATCGACGGGAGAGGAATCCCGAGATGGCCCCTAGCAACACGCATGGGAACTGGCCCTTCCTGAGGCCACCAGAGCGGGTCCCTGAGGTCCCCGTCGTAACTCGAGAAGACCTGCCGCCACTCGAGAATATCCAGAAGGTTCTCCCCTGCAGGCGAGATGAGGCCCATTTCCGCAGAGGCTTCTCGGGGCTAATCACACCTCACCTCTGGAACGTCGAAAGGGTCCTTCACACCCTTGGTGCAACTCAAGAGGTTCCCCGACATACCCATCTCCACTCGAGAGGAAACACGAGGGTTCCGCCCACATCCATAGGAGACCCGTTTCCGCCTCGTAGCTCGAGGTGAGGGATCCTTTCCCTGCTTCGTCGGGAAAGAATTCCCGGCGTTCCCGTCGCATCTCAAGAGGAGGCCCTCTCAACAGGAACGGCGAGAGGAACTCCAGGGTCGTGCCACCATTCCAAAAGTCAACCAGATGTCTCTGTCCATTCCAGAGGAACCTCTTTTCCCTTCACCGGCTCGTCTTTCACGCCGAGGATCGACTCACACCAAGGTGGCACTTGGCACAGCCCTGTGGGAAAGCCTCGTGGGAAAGCCTCGAGGGAAAGCCTCGAGGGAAAGCCACAGATCCCTTGATCCACGTGACAGGAAGCGTGACCCTACTGCTGCAGCTCGGGAGGGAAACGCACGTGCATGCCCCCTCTCGAGATGAGGCCTGACTCTCCTGGGGAGACTCAGAGGCACCCCAAAATCCATGTCAACATTGGAGAGGAATCCTCAGGTTCCGGCCCCGACTCCACACAAGGTCTTAGGCCCCGGCATCGACGGGAGAGGAATCCCGAGATGGCCCCTAGCAACTCGCATGGGGACTGGCCCTTCGTGAGGCCACCAGAGCGGGTCCCTGAGGTCCCCGTCGTAACTCGAGAAGACCTGCCGCAACTCGAGAATATCCAGGAGGTTCTAACATGCAGGCGAGATGAGGCCCATTTCCGCAGAGGCTTCTCGGGGCTAATCACACCTCACCTCTTGAACGTCGAAAGGGTCCTTCACACCCTTGGTGCAACTCAAGAGGTTCCCCGACATACCCGTCTCCACTCGAGAGGAAACACGAGGGTCCCGCCCATATCCAGAGGAGCCCCGTTTCCGCCTCATAGCTCGAGGTGAGGGATCCTTTCCCTGCTTCGTCGGGAAAGAATTCCCGGCGTTCCCGTCGCATCTCAAGAGGAGGCCCTCTCAACAGGAACGGCGAGAGGAACTCCAGGGTCGTGCCACCATTCCAAGTGTCCACCAGATATCTCAATCCATTCCAGAGGAACATCTTTTTCCTTCACCGGCTCGTCTTTCAAGCCGAGGATCGACTCACACCAAGGTGGCACTTGGCACAGCCCTGTGGGAAAGCCTCGTGGGAAAGCCTCTAGGGAAAGCCTCGAGGGAAAGCCACAGATCCCTTGATCCACGTGACAGGAAGCGTGACCCTACTGCTGCAGCTGGGGAGGAAAGCGCACGTTCATGCCCCCACTCGAGACGAGGCCTGACTCCCCTGCGGACACTCAGAGGCACCCCAAAATCCATGTCAACACTGGAGAGGAATGCTCAGGTTCCGGCCCCGACTCCACACAAGGTCTTAGGCCCCGGCATCGACGGGAGAGGAATCCCGAGATGGCCCCTAGCAACACGCATGGGGATTGGCCCTTCCTGAGGCCACCAGAGCGGGTCCCTGAGGTCCCCGTCGTACCTCGAGAAGACCTGCCGCCACTCGAGAATATCCAGGACGTTCTCCCCTGCAGGCGAGATGAGGCCCATTTCCGCAGAGGCTTCTCGGGGCTAATCACACCTCACCTCTGAAACGTCGAAAGGGTCCTTCACACCCTTGGTGCAACTCAAGAAGTTCCCCGACATACCCTTCTCCACTCGAGAGGAAACACGAGGGTTCCGCCCACATCCAGAGGAGCCCCGTTTCCGCCTCGTAGCTCGAGGTGAGGGATCCTTTCTCTGCTTCGTTGGGAAAGAATTCCCGGCGTTCCCGTCGCAACTCAAGAGGAGGCCCTCTCAACAGGAACGGCGAGAGGAACTCCAGGGTCGTGCCACCATTCCAAGAGTCAACCAGATGCCTCTGTCCATTCCAGAGGAACCTCTTTTCCCTTCACCGGCTCGTCTTTCACGCCGAGGATCGACTCCACCAAGGTGGCACTTGGCACAGCCCTGTGGGAAAGCCTCGTGGGAAAGCCTCGAGGGAAAGCCTCGAGGGAAAGCCACAGATCCCTTGATCCACGTGACAGGAAGCGTGACCCTACTGCTGCAGCTCGGGAGGGAAGCGCACGTGCATGCCCCCACTCGAGACGTGGCCTGACTCCCCTGGGGAGACTCAGAGGCACCCCAAAATCCATGTCAACACTGCAGAGGAATCCTCAGGTTCCGGCCCCGACTCCACACAAGGTCTTAGGCCCCAGCATCGACAGGAGGTGAATCCTGAGATGGCCCCTAGCAACTCGCATGGGGACTGGCCCTTCCTGAGGCCACCAGAGCGGGTCCCTGAGGTCCCCGTCGTAACTCGAGAAGACCTGCCACAACTCGAGAATATCCAGGAGGTTCTCCCCTGCAGGCGAGATGAGGCCCATTTCCGCAGATGCTTCTCGTGGCTAATCACACCTCACCTCTGGAACGTCGAAAGGGTCCTTCCCACCCTTGGTGCAACTCAAGAAGTTCCCCGACATACGCGTCTCCACTCGAGAGGAAACACGTGGGTCCCGCCCACATCCAGAGGATCCCCGTTTCCGCCTCGTAGCTCGAGGTGAGGGATCCTCTCCCTGCTTCGTTGGGAAAGAATTCCCGGCGTTCCCGTCGATTCTCAAGAGGAGGCCCTCTCAACAGGAACGGCGAGAGGAACTCCAGGGTCGTGCCACCATTCCAAGAGTCAACCAGATGCCTCTGTCCATTCCAGAGGAACCTCTTTTCCCTTCACCGGCTCGTCTTTCACGCCGAGGATCGACTCACACCAAGGTGGCACTTGGCACAGCCCTGTGGGAAAGCCTCGTGGGAAAGCCTCGAGGGAAAGCCTCGAGGGAAAGCCACAGATCCCTTGATCCACGTGACAGGAAGCGTGACCCTACTGCTGCAGCTCGGGAGGGAAGCGCACGTGCATGCCCCCACTCGAGACGTGGCCTGACTCCCCTGGGGAGACTCAGAGGCACCCCAAAATCCATGTCAACACTGCAGAGGAATCCTCAGGTTCCGGCCCCGACTCCACACAAGGTCTTAGGCCCCAGCATCGACAGGAGGTGAATCCCGAGATGGCCCCTAGCAACTCGCATGGGGACTGGCCCTTCCTGAGGCCACCAGAGCGGGTCCCTGAGGTCCCCGTCATAACTCGAGAAGACCTGCCGCAACTCGAGAATATCCAGGAGGTTCTCCCCTGCAGGCGAGATGAGGCCCATTTCCGCAGAGGCTTCTCGGGCTAATCACACCTCACCTCTGGAACGTCGAAAGGGTCCTTCACGCCCTTGGTGCAAATCAAGAAGTTTCCCGACATACCCGTCTCCACTCGAGAGGAAACACGAGGGTCCCGCCCACATCCAGAGGAGCCCCGTTTCCGCCTCGTAGCTCGAGGTGAGGGATCTTTCCCTGCTTCGTCGGGAAAGAATTCCCGGCGTTCCCGTCGCATCTCAAGAGGAGGCCCTCTCAACAGGAAAGGCGAGAGGAACTCCAGGGTCGTGCCACCATTCCAAGAGTGCCCCAGATGTCTCAGTCCATTCCAGAGGAACCTCTTTTCCCTTCACCGGCTCGTCTTTCACGCCGAGGATCGACTCACACCAAGGTGGCACTTGGCACAGCCCTGTGGGAAAGCCTCGTGGGAAAGCCTCGAGTGAAAGCCTCGAGGGAAAGCCACAGATCCCTTGATCCACGTGACAGGAAGCGTGACCCTACTGCTGCAGCTCGGGAGGAAAGCGCACGTGCATGCCCCCACACGAGACGAAACCTGACTCCCCTGGGGAGACTCAGAGGCACCCCAAGTTCCATGTTAACACTGGAGAGGAATGCTCAGTTTCCCGCCCCGACTCCACACAAGGTCTTAGGCCCTGGCATCGACTGGAGAGGAATCCCGAAATGGCCCCTAGCAACTCGCATGGGCCTGGGCCTTCCTGAGGCCACCAGAGCAGCTCCCTGAGGTCCCCGTCGTAACTCGAGAAGACCTGCCGCAACTCGAGAATATCCAGGAGGTTCTCCCCTGCAGGCGAGATGAGGCCCATTTCCGCAGATGCTTCTCGGGGCTAATCACACCTCACCTCTGGAACGTCGAAAGGGTCCTTCCCACCCTTGGTGCAACTCACGAAGTTCCCCGACATACGCGTCTCCACTCGAGAGGAAACACGTGGGTCCCGCCCACATCCAGAGGATCCCCGTTTCCGCCTCGTAGCTCGAGGTGAGGGATCCTCTCCCTGCTTCGTTGGGAAAGAATTCCCGGCATTCCCGTCGATTCTCAAGAGGAGGCCCTCTCAACAGGAACGGCGAGAGGAACTCCAGGGTCGTGCCACCATTCCAAGAGTCAACCAGATGCCTCTGTCCATTCCAGAGGAACCTCTTTTCCCTTCACCGGCTCGTCTTTCACGCCGAGGATCGACTCACACCAAGGTGGCACTTGGCACAGCCCTGTGGGAAAGCCTCGTGGGAAAGCCTCGAGGGAAAGCCTCGAGGGAAAGCCACAGATCCCTTGATCCACGTGACAGGAAGCGTGACCCTACTGCTGCAGCTCGGGAGGGAAGCGCACGTGCATGCCCCCACTCGAGACGTGGCCTGACTCCCCTGGGGAGACTCAGAGGCACCCCAAAATCCATGTCAACACTGCAGAGGAATCCTCAGGTTCCGGCCCCGACTCCACACAAGGTCTTAGGCCCCAGCATCGACAGGAGGTGAATCCCGAGATGGCCCCTAGCAACTCGCATGGGGACTGGCCCTTCCTGAGGCCACCAGAGCGGGTCCCTGAGGTCCCCGTCATAACTCGAGAAGACCTGCCGCAACTCGAGAATATCCAGGAGGTTCTCCCCTGCAGGCGAGATGAGGTCCATTTCCGCAGAGGCTTCTCGGGCTAATCACACCTCACCTCTGGAACGTCGAAAGGGTCCTTCACGCCCTTGGTGCAAATCAAGAAGTTTCCCGACATACCCGTCTCCACTCGAGAGGAAACACGAGGGTCCCGCCCACATCCAGAGGAGCCCCGTTTCCTCCTCGTAGCTCGAGGTGAGGGATCTTTCCCTGCTTCGTCGGGAAAGAATTCCCGGCGTTCCCGTCGCATCTCAAGAGGAGGCCCTCTCAACAGGAAAGGCGAGACGAACTCCAGGGTCGTGCCACCATTCCAAGAGTGCCCCAGATGTCTCAGTCCATTCCAGAGGAACCTCTTTTCCCTTCACCGGCTCGTCTTTCACGCCGAGGATCGACTCACACCAAGGTGGCACTTGGCACAGCCCTGTGGGAAAGCCTCGTGGGAAAGCCTCGAGTGAAAGCCTCGAGGGAAAGCCACAGATCCCTTGATCCACGTGACAGGAAGCGTGACCCTACTGCTGCAGCTCGGGAGGGAAGCGCTCGTGCATGGCCCCACATGAGACGAGGCCTGACTCCCCTGGGGAGACTCAGAGGCACCCCAAAATCCTTGTCAACACTGGAGAGGAATGCTCAGGTTCCGGCCCCGACTCCACACAAGGTCTTAGGCCCCAGCATCGACGGGAGAGGAATCCCGAGATGGCCCCTAGCAACTCGCATGGGGACTGGCCCTTCCTGAGGCCACCAGAGCGGGTCCCTGAGGTCCCCGTCGTAACTCGAGAAGACCTGCCGCAACTCGAGAATATCCAGGAGGTTCTCCCCTGCAGGCGAGATGAGGCCCATTTCCGCAGAGGCTTCTCGGGGCTAATCACACCTCACCTCTGGAACGTCGAAAGGTTCCTTCACACCCTTGGTGCAACTCAAGAAGATCCCCGACATACCGGTCTCCACTCGAGAGGAAACACGAGGGTCCCGCCCACATCCAGAGGAGCCCCGTTTCCGCCTCGTAGCTCGAGGTGAGGGATCCTTTCCCTGCTTCGTCGGGAAAGTATTCCCGGTGTTCCCGTCGCATCTCAAGAGGGGGCCCTCTCAACAGGAACGGCGAGAGGAACTCCAGGGTCGTGCCACCATTCCAAGAGTCCCCAAGATGTCTCAGTCCATTCCAGAGGAACTTCTTTTCCCTTCACCGGCTCGTCTTTCACGCCGAGGATCGACTCACACCAAGGTGGCACTTGGCACAGCCCTGTGGGAAAGCCTCGAGGGAAAGCCACAGATCCCTTGATCCACGTGACAGGAAGCGTGACCCTACTGCTGCAGCTCGGGAGGGAAGCGCACGTGCATGCCCCCACTCGAGACGTGGCCTGACTCCCCTGGGGAGACTCAGAGGCACCCCAAAATCCATGTCAACACTGGAGAGGAATCCTCAGGTTCCGGCCCCGACTCCACACAAGGTCTTAGGCCCCAGCATCGACAGGAGGTGAATCCCGAGATGGCCCCTAGCAACTCGCATGGGGACTGGCCCTTCCTG
This sequence comes from Budorcas taxicolor, assembly GCF_023091745.1. Classification (NCBI taxonomy): domain Eukaryota; kingdom Metazoa; phylum Chordata; class Mammalia; order Artiodactyla; family Bovidae; genus Budorcas; species Budorcas taxicolor. The sequence goes on along the minus strand of NW_026291971.1, from coordinate 127,077 downwards.
AGGCCACCAGAGCGGGTCCCTGAGGTCCCCGTCATAACTCGAGAAGACCTGCCGCAACTCGAGAATATCCAGGAGGTTCTCCCCTGCAGGCGAGATGAGGCCCATTTCCGCAGAGGCTTCTCGGGCTAGTCACACCTCACCTCTGGAACGTCGAAAGGGTCCTTCACACCCTTGGTGCAATTCAAGAAGTTCCCCGACATACCCGTCTCCATTCGAGAGGAAACACGAGGGTCCCGCCCACATCCAGAGGAGCCCCGTTTCCGCCTCGTAGCTCGAGGTGAGGGATCCTTTCTCTGCTTCGTTGGGAAAGAATTCCCGGCGTTCCCGTCGCATCTCAAGAGGAGGCCCTCTCAACAGGAACGGCGAGAGGAACTCCAGGGTCGTGCCACCATTCCAAGAGTCAACCAGATGCCTCTGTCCATTCCAGAGGAACCTCTTTTCCCTTCACCGGCTCGTCTTTCACGCCGAGGATCGACTCCACCAAGGTGGCACTTGGCACAGCCCTGTGGGAAAGCCTCGAGGGAAAGCCACAGATCCCTTGATCCACGTGACAGGAAGCGTGACCCTACTGCTGCAGCTCGGGAGGGAAGCGCACGTGCATGTCCCCACTCGAGACGTGGCCTGACTCCCCTGGGGAGACTCAGAGGCACCCCAAAATCCATGTCAACACTGCAGAGGAATCCTCAGGTTCCGGCCCCGACTCCACACAAGGTCTTAGGCCCCAGCATCGACAGGAGGTGAATCCTGAGATGGCCCCTAGCAACTCGCATGGGGACTGGCCCTTCCTGAGGCCACCAGAGCGGGTCCCTGAGGTCCCCGTCGTAACTCGAGAAGACCTGCCACAACTCGAGAATATCCAGGAGGTTCTCCCCTGCAGGCGAGATGAGGCCCATTTCCGCAGAGGCTTCTCGGGCTAATCACACCTCACCTCTGGAACGTTGAAAGTGTCCTTCACACCCTTGGTGCAACTCAAGAAGTTCCCCGACATACCCGTCTCCACTCGAGAGGAAACACGAGGGTCCCGTCCACATCCAGAGGAGCCCCGTTTCCGCCTCGTAGCTCGAGGTGACGGATCCTTTCCCTGCTTCGTCGGGAAAGAATTCCCGGCGTTCCCGTCTCATCTCAAGAGGAGGCCCTCTCAACAGGAACGGCGAGAGGAACTCCAGGGTCGTGCCACCATTCCAAGAGTACTCCAGATGTCTCAGTCCATTCCAGAGGAACCTCTTTTCCCTTCACCGGCTCGTCTTTCACGCCAAGGATCGACTCACACCAAGGTGGCTCTTGGCATAGCCCTTTGGGAGAGCCTCGTGGGAAAGCCTCCAGGGAAAGCCTCAATGCAAAGCCTGCAGGGAAATCCTCGATAGAAAGCGACAGATCCCTTGATCCACGTGACAGGAAGCGTGACCCTACTGCTGCAGCTCGGGAGGGAAGCGCTCGTGCATGGCCCCACATGAGACGAGGCCTGACTCCCCTGGGGAGACTCAGAGGCACCCCAAAATCCTTGTCAACACTGGAGAGGAATGCTCAGGTTCCGGCCCCGACTCCACACAAGGTCTTAGGCCCCAGCATCGACGGGAGAGGAATCCCGAGATGGCCCCTAGCAACTCGCATGGGGACTGGCGCTTCCTGAGGCCACCAGAGCGGGACCCTGAGGTCCCCGTCGTAACTCGAGAAGACCTGCCGCAACTCGAGAATATCCAGGAGGTTCTCCCCTGCAGGCGAGATGAGGCCCATTTCCGCAGAGGCTTCTCGGGCTAATCACACCTCACCTCTGGAACGTCGAAAGGGTCCTTCACACCCTTGGTGCAACTCAAGAAGTTCCCCGACATACCCGTCTCCACTCGAGAGGAAACACGCGGGTCCCGCCCACATCCAGAGGAGCCCCGTTTCGGCCTCGTAGCTCGAGGTGATGGATCCTTTCCCTGCTTCGTCGGGAAAGAATTCCCGGCGTTCCCGTCGCATCTCAAGAGGAGGCCCTCTCAAGAGGAACGGCGAGAGGAACTCCAGGGTCGTGCCACCATTCCAAGAGTCCCCCAGATGTCTCAGTCCATTCCAGAGGAACCTCTTTTCCCTTCACCGGCTCGTCTTTCACGCCGAGGATCGACTCACACCAAGGTGGCACTTGGCACAGCCCTGTGGGAAAGCCTCATGGGAAAGCCTCGAGAAAAGCCTCGAGGGAAAGCCACAGATCCCTTGATCCACGTGACAGGAAGCGTGACCCTACTGCTGCAGCTCGGGAGGAAAGCGCACGTGCATGCCCCCACACGAGACGAAACCTGACTCCCCTGGGGAGACTCAGAGGCACCCCAAGTTCCATGTTAACACACGAGAGGAATGCTCAGTTTCCCGCCCCGACTCCACACAAGGTCTTAGGCCCTGGCATCGACTGGAGAGGAATCCCGAAATGGCCCCTAGCAACTCGCATGGGCCTGGGCCTTCCTGAGGCCACCAGAGCAGCTCCCTGAGGTCCCCGTCGTAACTCGAGAAGACCTGCCGCAACTCGAGAATATCCAGGAGGTTCTCCCCTGCAGGCGAGATGAGGCCCATTTCCGCAGATGCTTCTCGTGGCTAATCACACCTCACCTCTGGAACGTCGAAAGGGTCCTTCCCACCCTTGGTGCAACTCAAGAAGTTCCCCGACATACGCGTCTCCACTCGAGAGGAAACACGTGGGTCCCGCCCACATCCAGAGGATCCCCGTTTCCGCCTCGTAGCTCGAGGTGAGGGATCCTCTCCCTGCTTCGTTGGGAAAGAATTCCCGGCGTTCCCGTCGATTCTCCAGAGGAGGCCCTCTCAACAGGAACGGCGAGAGGAACTCCAGGGTCGTGCCACCATTCCAAGAGTCAACCAGATGCCTCTGTCCATTCCAGAGGAACCTCTTTTCCCTTCACCGGCTCGTCTTTCACGCCGAGGATCGACTCACACCAAGGTGGCACTTGGCACAGCCCTGTGGGAAAGCCTCGTGGGAAAGCCTCGAGGGAAAGCCTCGAGGGAAAGCCACAGATCCCTTGATCCACGTGACAGGAAGCGTGACCCTACTGCTGCAGCTCGGGAGGGAAGCGCACGTGCATGCCCCCACTCGAGACGTGGCCTGACTCCCCTGGGGAGACTCAGAGGCACCCCAAAATCCATGTCAACACTGCAGAGGAATCCTCAGGTTCCGGCCCCGACTCCACACAAGGTCTTAGGCCCCAGCATCGACAGGAGGTGAATCCCGAGATGGCCCCTAGCAACTCGCATGGGGACTGGCCCTTCCTGAGGCCACCAGAGCGGGTCCCTGAAGTCCCCGTCATAACTCGAGAAGACCTGCCGCAACTCGAGAATATCCAGGAGGTTCTCCCCTTCAGGCGAGATGAGGCCCATTTCCGCAGAGGCTTCTCGGGCTAATCACACCTCACCTCTGGAACGTCGAAAGGGTCCTCCACGCCCTTGGTGCAAATCAAGAAGTTTCCCGACATACCCGTCTCCACTCGAGAGGAAACACGAGGGTCCCGCCCACATCCAGAGGAGCCCCGTTTCCTCCTCGTAGCTCGAGGTGAGGGATCTTTCCCTGCTTCGTCGGGAAAGAATTCCCGGCGTTCCCGTCGCATCTCAAGAGGAGGCCCTCTCAACAGGAAAGGCGAGAGGAACTCCAGGGTCGTGCCACCATTCCAAGAGTGCCCCAGATGTCTCAGTCCATTCCAGAGGAACCTCTTTTCCCTTCACCGGCTCGTCTTTCACGCCGAGGATCGACTCACACCAAGGTGGCACTTGGCACAGCCCTGTGGGAAAGCCTCGTGGGAAAGCCTCGAGTGAAAGCCTCGAGGGAAAGCCACAGATCCCTTGATCCACGTGACAGGAAGCGTGACCCTACTGCTGCAGCTCGGGAGGGAAGCGCTCGTGCATGGCCCCACATGAGACGAGGCCTGACTCCCCTGGGGAGACTCAGAGGCACCCCAAAATCCTTGTCAACACTGGAGAGGAATGCTCAGGTTCCGGCCCCGACTCCACACAAGGTCTTAGGCCCCAGCATCGACGGGAGAGGAATCCCGAGATGGCCCCTAGCAACTCGCATGGGGACTGGCCCTTCCTGAGGCCACCAGAGCGGGTCCCTGAGGTCCCCGTCGTAACTCGAGAAGACCTGCCGCAACTCGAGAATATCCAGGAGGTTCTCCCCTGCAGGCGAGATGAGGCCCATTTCCGCAGAGGCTTCTCGGGGCTAATCACACCTCACCTCTGGAACGTCGAAAGGTTCCTTCACACCCTTGGTGCAACTCAAGAAGATCCCCGACATACCGGTCTCCACTCGAGAGGAAACACGAGGGTCCCGCCCACATCCAGAGGAGCCCCGTTTCCGCCTCGTAGCTCGAGGTGAGGGATCCTTTCCCTGCTTCGTCGGGAAAGTATTCCCGGTGTTCCCGTCGCATCTCAAGAGGGGGCCCTCTCAACAGGAACGGCGAGAGGAACTCCAGGGTCGTGCCACCATTCCAAGAGTCCCCAAGATGTCTCAGTCCATTCCAGAGGAACTTCTTTTCCCTTCACCGGCTCGTCTTTCACGCCGAGGATCGACTCACACCAAGGTGGCACTTGGCACAGCCCTGTGGGAAAGCCTCGAGGGAAAGCCACAGATCCCTTGATCCACGTGACAGGAAGCGTGACCCTACTGCTGTAGCTCGGGAGGGAAGCGCACGTGCATGACCCCACTCGAGACGTGGCCTGACTCCCATGGGGAGACTCAGAGGCACCCCAAAATCCATGTCAACACTGGAGAGGAATCCTCAGGTTCCGGCCCCGACTCCACACAAGGTCTTAGGCCCCAGCATCGACAGGAGGTGAATCCCGAGATGGCCCCTAGCAACTCGCATGGGGACTGGCCCTTCCTGAGGCCACCAGAGCGGGTCCCTGAGGTCCCCGTCATAACTCGAGAAGACCTGCCGCAACTCGAGAATATCCAGGAGGTTCTCCCCTGCAGGCGAGATGAGGCCCATTTCCGCAGAGGCTTCTCGGGCTAATCACACCTCACCTCTGGAACGTCGAAAGGGTCCTTCACACCCTTGGTGCAATTCAAGAAGTTCCCCGACATACCCGTCTCCATTCGAGAGGAAACACGAGGGTCCCGCCCACATCCAGAGGAGCCCCGTTTCCGTCTCGTAGCTCGAGGTGACGGATCCTTTCCCTGCTTCGTCGGGAAAGAATTCCCGGCGTTCCCGTCGCATCTCAAGAGGAGGCCCTCTCAACAGGAACGGCGAGAGGAACTCCAGGGTCGTTCCACCATTCCAAGAGTCCCCCAGATGTCTCAGTCCATTCCAGAGGAACCTCTTTTCCCTTCAACGGCTCGTCTTTCACGCCGAGGATCGACTGACACCAAGGTGGCACTTGGCACAACCCTGTGGGAAAGCCTCGTGGGAAAGCTTCGAGGGAAAGCCTCGAGGGAAAGCCACAGATCCCTTGATCCACGTGACAGGAAGCGTGACCCTACTGCTGCAGCTCGGGAGGAAAGCGCACGTGCATGCCCCCACACGAGACGAAACCTGACTCCCCTGGGGAGACTCAGAGGCACCCCAAGTTCCATGTTAACACTGGAGAGGAATGCTCAGTTTCCCGCCCCGACTCCACACAAGGTCTTAGGCCCCAGTAGCGAAGGGAGAGGAATCCCGAGATGGCCCCTAGCAAGTCGCATGGGGACTGGCCCTTCCCGAGGCCACCAGAGCGGGTCCCTGAAGTCCCCGTCGTAACTCGAGAAGACCTGCCGCAACTCGAGAATATCCAGGAGGTTCTCCCCTGCAGGCGAGATGAGGCCCATTTCCGCAGAGGCTTCTCGGGCTAATCACACCTCACCTCTGGAACGTCGAAAGGGTCCTTCACGCCCTTGGTGCAAATCAAGAAGTTTCCCGACATACCCGTCTCCACTCGAGAGGAAACACGAGGGTCCCGCCCACATCCAGAGGAGCCCCGTTTCCGCCTCGTAGCTCGAGGTGAGGGATCTTTCCCTGCTTCGTCGGGAAAGAATTCCCGGCGTTCCCGTCGCATCTCAAGAGGAGGCCCTCTCAACAGGAAAGGCGAGAGGAACTCCAGGGTCGTGCCACCATTCCAAGAGTGCCCCAGATGTCTCAGTCCATTCCAGAGGAACCTCTTTTCCCTTCACCGGCTCGTCTTTCACGCCGAGGATCGACTCACACCAAGGTGGCACTTGGCACAGCCCTGTGGGAAAGCCTCGTGGGAAAGCCTCGAGTGAAAGCCTCGAGGGAAAGCCACAGATCCCTTGATCCACGTGACAGGAAGCGTGACCCTACTGCTGCAGCTCGGGAGGGAAGCGCTCGTGCATGGCCCCACATGAGACGAGGCCTGACTCCCCTGGGGAGACTCAGAGGCACCCCAAAATCCTTGTCAACACTGGAGAGGAATGCTCAGGTTCCGGCCCCGACTCCACACAAGGTCTTAGGCCCCAGCATCGACGGGAGAGGAATCCCGAGATTGCCCCTAGCAACTCGCATGGGGACTGGCCCTTCCTGAGGCCACCAGAGCGGGTCCCTGAGGTCCCCGTCGTAACTCGAGAAGACCTGCCGCAACTCGAGAATATCCAGGAGGTTCTCCCCTGCAGGCGAGATGAGGCCCATTTCCGCAGAGGCTTCTCGGGGCTAATCACACCTCACCTCTGGAACGTCGAAAGGTTCCTTCACACCCTTGGTGCAACTCAAGAAGATCCCCGACATACCGGTCTCCACTCGAGAGGAAACACGAGGGTCCCGCCCACATCCAGAGGAGCCCCGTTTCCGCCTCGTAGCTCGAGGTGAGGGATCCTTGCCCTGCTTCGTCGGGAAAGTATTCCCGGTGTTCCCGTCGCATCTCAAGAGGGGGCCCTCTCAACAGGAACGGCGAGAGGAACTCCAGGGTCGTGCCACCATTCCAAGAGTCCCCAAGATGTCTCAGTCCATTCCAGAGGAACTTCTTTTCCCTTCACCGGCTCGTCTTTCACGCCGAGGATCGACTCACACCAAGGTGGCACTTGGCACAGCCCTGTGGGAAAGCCTCGAGGGAAAGCCACAGATCCCTTGATCCACGTGACAGGAAGCGTGACCCTACTGCTGCAGCTCGGGAGGAAAGCGCACGTGCATGCCCCCACACGAGACGAAACCTGACTCCCCTGGGGAGACTCAGAGGCACCCCAAGTTCCATGTTAACACACGAGAGGAATGCTCAGTTTCCCGCCCCGACTCCACACAAGGTCTTAGGCCCTGGCATCGACTGGAGAGGAATCCCGAAATGGCCCCTAGCAACTCGCATGGGCCTGGGCCTTCCTGAGGCCACCAGAGCAGCTCCCTGAGGTCCCCGTCGTAACTCGAGAAGACCTGCCGCAACTCGAGAATATCCAGGAGGTTCTCCCCTGCAGGCGAGATGAGGCCCATTTCCGCAGATGCTTCTCGTGGCTAATCACACCTCACCTCTGGAACGTCGAAAGGGTCCTTCCCACCCTTGGTGCAACTCAAGAAGTTCCCCGACATACGCGTCTCCACTCGAGAGGAAACACGTGGGTCCCGCCCACATCCAGAGGATCCCCGTTTCCGCCTCGTAGCTCGAGGTGAGGGATCCTCTCCCTGCTTCGTTGGGAAAGAATTCCCGGCGTTCCCGTCGATTCTCCAGAGGAGGCCCTCTCAACAGGAACGGCGAGAGGAACTCCAGGGTCGTGCCACCATTCCAAGAGTCAACCAGATGCCTCTGTCCATTCCAGAGGAACCTCTTTTCCCTTCACCGGCTCGTCTTTCACGCCGAGGATCGACTCACACCAAGGTGGCACTTGGCACAGCCCTGTGGGAAAGCCTCGTGGGAAAGCCTCGAGGGAAAGCCTCGAGGGAAAGCCACAGATCCCTTGATCCACGTGACAGGAAGCGTGACCCTACTGCTGCAGCTCGGGAGGGAAGCGCACGTGCATGCCCCCACTCGAGACGTGGCCTGACTCCCCTGGGGAGACTCAGAGGCACCCCAAAATCCATGTCAACACTGCAGAGGAATCCTCAGGTTCCGGCCCCGACTCCACACAAGGTCTTAGGCCCCAGCATCGACAGGAGGTGAATCCCGAGATGGCCCCTAGCAACTCGCATGGGGACTGGCCCTTCCTGAGGCCACCAGAGCGGGTCCCTGAGGTCCCCGTCATAACTCGAGAAGACCTGCCGCAACTCGAGAATATCCAGGAGGTTCTCCCCTTCAGGCGAGATGAGGCCCATTTCCGCAGAGGCTTCTCGGGCTAATCACACCTCACCTCTGGAACGTCGAAAGGGTCCTTCACGCCCTTGGTGCAAATCAAGAAGTTTCCCGACATACCCGTCTCCACTCGAGAGGAAACACGAGGGTCCCGCCCACATCCAGAGGAGCCCCGTTTCCTCCTCGTAGCTCGAGGTGAGGGATCTTTCCCTGCTTCGTCGGGAAAGAATTCCCGGCGTTCCCGTCGCATCTCAAGAGGAGGCCCTCTCAACAGGAAAGGCGAGAGGAACTCCAGGGTCGTGCCACCATTCCAAGAGTGCCCCAGATGTCTCAGTCCATTCCAGAGGAACCTCTTTTCCCTTCACCGGCTCGTCTTTCACGCCGAGGATCGACTCACACCAAGGTGGCACTTGGCACAGCCCTGTGGGAAAGCCTCGTGGGAAAGCCTCGAGTGAAAGCCTCGAGGGAAAGCCACAGATCCCTTGATCCACGTGACAGGAAGCGTGACCCTACTGCTGCAGCTCGGGAGGGAAGCGCTCGTGCATGGCCCCACATGAGACGAGGCCTGACTCCCCTGGGGAGACTCAGAGGCACCCCAAAATCCTTGTCAACACTGGAGAGGAATGCTCAGGTTCCGGCCCCGACTCCACACAAGGTCTTAGGCCCCAGCATCGACGGGAGAGGAATCCCGAGATGGCCCCTAGCAACTCGCATGGGGACTGGCCCTTCCTGAGGCCACCAGAGCGGGTCCCTGAGGTCCCCGTCGTAACTCGAGAAGACCTGCCGCAACTCGAGAATATCCAGGAGGTTCTCCCCTGCAGGCGAGATGAGGCCCATTTCCGCAGAGGCTTCTCGGGGCTAATCACACCTCACCTCTGGAACGTCGAAAGGTTCCTTCACACCCTTGGTGCAACTCAAGAAGATCCCCGACATACCGGTCTCCACTCGAGAGGAAACACGAGGGTCCCGCCCACATCCAGAGGAGCCCCGTTTCCGCCTCGTAGCTCGAGGTGAGGGATCCTTTCCTTGCTTCGTCGGGAAAGTATTCCCGGTGTTCCCGTCGCATCTCAAGAGGGGGCCCTCTCAACAGGAACGGCGAGAGGAACTCCAGGGTCGTGCCACCATTCCAAGAGTCCCCAAGATGTCTCAGTCCATTCCAGAGGAACTTCTTTTCCCTTCACCGGCTCGTCTTTCACGCCGAGGATCGACTCACACCAAGGTGGCACTTGGCACAGCCCTGTGGGAAAGCCTCGAGGGAAAGCCACAGATCCCTTGATCCACGTGACAGGAAGCGTGACCCTACTGCTGTAGCTCGGGAGGGAAGCGCACGTGCATGACCCCACTCGAGACGTGGCTTGACTCCCATGGGGAGACTCAGAGGCACCCCAAAATCCATGTCAACACTGGAGAGGAATCCTCAGGTTCCGGCCCCGACTCCACACAAGGTCTTAGGCCCCAGCATCGACAGGAGGTGAATCCCGAGATGGCCCCTAGCAACTCGCATGGGGACTGGCCCTTCCTGAGGCCACCAGAGCGGGTCCCTGAGGTCCCCGTCATAACTCGAGAAGACCTGCCGCAACTCGAGAATATCCAGGAGGTTCTCCCCTGCAGGCGAGATGAGGCCCATTTCCGCAGAGGCTTCTCGGGCTAATCACACCTCACCTCTGGAACGTCGAAAGGGTCCTTCACACCCTTGGTGCAATTCAAGAAGTTCCCCGACATACCCGTCTCCATTCGAGAGGAAACACGAGGGTCCCGCCCACATCCAGAGGAGCCCCGTTTCCGTCTCGTAGCTCGAGGTGACGGATCCTTTCCCTGCTTCGTCGGGAAAGAATTCCCGGCGTTCCCGTCGCATCTCAAGAGGAGGCCCTCTCAACAGGAACGGCGAGAGGAACTCCAGGGTCGTTCCACCATTCCAAGAGTCCCCCAGATGTCTCAGTCCATTCCAGAGGAACCTCTTTTCCCTTCAACGGCTCGTCTTTCACGCCGAGGATCGACTGACACCAAGGTGGCACTTGGCACAACCCTGTGGGAAAGCCTCGTGGGAAAGCTTCGAGGGAAAGCCTCGAGGGAAAGCCACAGATCCCTTGATCCACGTGACAGGAAGCGTGACCCTACTGCTGCAGCTCGGGAGGAAAGCGCACGTGCATGCCCCCACACGAGACGAAACCTGACTCCCCTGGGGAGACTCAGAGGCACCCCAAGTTCCATGTTAACACTGGAGAGGAATGCTCAGTTTCCCGCCCCGACTCCACACAAGGTCTTAGGCCCCAGTAGCGAAGGGAGAGGAATCCCGAGATGGCCCCTAGCAAGTCGCATGGGGACTGGCCCTTCCCGAGGCCACCAGAGCGGGTCCCTGAAGTCCCCGTCGTAACTCGAGAAGACCTGCCGCAACTCGAGAATATCCAGGAGGTTCTCCCCTGCAGGCGAGATGAGGCCCATTTCCGCAGAGGCTTCTCGGGCTAATCACACCTCACCTCTGGAACGTCGAAAGGGTCCTTCACGCCCTTGGTGCAAATCAAGAAGTTTCCCGACATACCCGTCTCCACTCGAGAGGAAACACGAGGGTCCCGCCCACATCCAGAGGAGCCCCGTTTCCGCCTCGAAGCTCGAGGTGAGGGATCTTTCCCTGCTTCGTCGGGAAAGAATTCCCGGCGTTCCCGTCGCATCTCAAGAGGAGGCCCTCTCAACAGGAAAGGCGAGAGGAACTCCAGGGTCGTGCCACCATTCCAAGAGTGCCCCAGATGTCTCAGTCCATTCCAGAGGAACCTCTTTTCCCTTCACCGGCTCGTCTTTCACGCCGAGGATCGACTCACACCAAGGTGGCACTTGGCACAGCCCTGTGGGAAAGCCTCGTGGGAAAGCCTCGAGTGAAAGCCTCGAGGGAAAGCCACAGATCCCTTGATCCACGTGACAGGAAGCGTGACCCTACTGCTGCAGCTCGGGAGGGAAGCGCTCGTGCATGGCCCCACATGAGACGAGGCCTGACTCCCCTGGGGAGACTCAGAGGCACCCCAAAATCCTTGTCAACACTGGAGAGGAATGCTCAGGTTCCGGCCCCGACTCCACACAAGGTCTTAGGCCCCAGCATCGACGGGAGAGGAATCCCGAGATTGCCCCTAGCAACTCGCATGGGGACTGGCCCTTCCTGAGGCCACCAGAGCGGGTCCCTGAGGTCCCCGTCGTAACTCGAGAAGACCTGCCGCAACTCGAGAATATCCAGGAGGTTCTCCCCTGCAGGCGAGATGAGGCCCATTTCCGCAGAGGCTTCTCGGGGCTAATCACACCTCACCTCTGGAACGTCGAAAGGTTCCTTCACACCCTTGGTGCAACTCAAGAAGATCCCCGACATACCGGTCTCCACTCGAGAGGAAACACGAGGGTCCCGCCCACATCCAGAGGAGCCCCGTTTCCGCCTCGTAGCTCGAGGTGAGGGATCCTTGCCCTGCTTCGTCGGGAAAGTATTCCCGGTGTTCCCGTCGCATCTCAAGAGGGGGCCCTCTCAACAGGAACGGCGAGAGGAACTCCAGGGTCGTGCCACCATTCCAAGAGTCCCCAAGATGTCTCAGTCCATTCCAGAGGAACTTCTTTTCCCTTCACCGGCTCGTCTTTCACGCCGAGGATCGACTCACACCAAGGTGGCACTTGGCACAGCCCTGTGGGAAAGCCTCGAGGGAAAGCCACAGATCCCTTGATCCATGTGACAGGAAGCGTGACCCTACTGCTGCAGCTCGGGAGGGAAGTGCACGTGCATGACCCCACTCGAGACGTGGCCTGACTCCCATGGGGAGACTCAGAGGCACCCCAAAATCCATGTCAACACTGCAGAGGAATCCTCAGGTTCCGGCCCCGACTCCACACAAGGTCTTAGGCCCCAGCATCGACAGGAGGTGAATCCCGAGATGGCCCCTAGCAACTCGCATGGGGACTGGCCCTTCCTGAAGCCACCAGAGCGGGTCCCTGAGGTCCCCGTCATAACTCGAGAAGACCTGCCGCAACTCGAGAATATCCAGGAGGTTCTCCCCTGCAGGCGAGATGAGGCCCATTTCCGCAGAGGCTTCTCGGGCTAATCACACCTCACCTCTGGAACGTCGAAAGGGTCCTTCACACCCTTGGTGCAATTCAAGAAGTTCCCCGACATACCCGTCTCCATTCGAGAGGAAACACGAGGGTCCCGCCCACATCCAGAGGAGCCCCGTTTCCGTCTCGTAGCTCGAGGTGACGGATCCTTTCCCTGCTTCGTCGGGAAAGAATTCCCGGCGTTCCCGTCGCATCTCAAGAGGAGGCCCTCTCAACAGGAACGGCGAGAGGAACTCCAGGGTCGTTCCACCTTTCCAAGAGTCCCCCAGATGTCTCAGTCCATTCCAGAGGAACCTCTTTTCCCTTCAACGGCTCGTCTTTCACGCCGAGGATCGACTGACACCAAGGTGGCACTTGGCACAACCCTGTGGGAAAGCCTCGTGGGAAAGCTTCGAGGGAAAGCCTCGAGGGAAAGCCACAGATCCCTTGATCCACGTGACAGGAAGCGTGACCCTACTGCTGCAGCTCGGGAGGAAAGCGCACGTGCATGCCCCCACACGAGACGAAACCTGACTCCCCTGGGGAGACTCAGAGGCACCCCAAGTTCCATGTTAACACTGGAGAGGAATGCTCAGTTTCCCGCCCCGACTCCACACAAGGTCTTAGGCCCCAGTAGCGAAGGGAGAGGAATCCCGAGATGGCCCCTAGCAAGTCGCATGGGGACTGGCCCTTCCCGAGGCCACCAGAGCGGGTCCCTGAAGTCCCCGTCGTAACTCGAGAAGACCTGCCGCAACTCGAGAATATCCAGGAGGTTCTCCCCTGCAGGCGAGATGAGGCCCATTTCCGCAGAGGCTTCTCGGGGCTAATCACACCTCACCACTGGAACGTCGAAAGGTTCCTTCCCACCCTTGGTACAACTCAAGAAATTCCCCGACATACCGGTCTCCACTCAAGAGTAAACACGAGGGTCCCGCCCACATCCAGAGGAGCCCCGTTTCCGCCTCGTAGCTCGAGGTGAGGGATCCTTTCCCTGCTTCGTCGGGAAAGAATTCCGGGCGTTACCGTCGCATCTCAAGAGGAGGCCCTATCAACAAGAACCGTGAGAGGAACTCCAGGGTCGTGCCACCATTCCAAGAGTCCCCGAGATGTCTCAGTCCATTCCAGAGGAACCTCTTTTCCCTTCACCGGCTCGTCTTTCACGCCAAGGATCGACTCACACCAAGGTGGCTCTTGGCATAGCCCTTTGGGAAAGCCTCGTGGGAAATCCTCCAGCGAAAGCCTCGATAGAAAACCACAGATCCCTTGATCCACGTGACAGGAAGCGTGACCCTACTGCTGCAGCTCGGGAGGGAAGCGCTCGTGCATGGCCCCACACGAGACGAGGCCTGACTCCCCTGGGGAGACTCAGAGGCACCCCAAAATCCTTGTCAACACTGGAGAGGAATGCTCAGGTTCCGGCCCCGACTCCACACAAGGTCTTAGGCCCCAGCATCGACGGGAGAGGAATACCGAGATGGCCCCTAGCAACTCGCATGGGCCTGGGCCTTCCTGAGGCCACCAGAGCAGCTCCCTGAGGTCCCCGTCGTAACTCGAGAAGACCTGCCGCAACTCGAGAATATCCAGGAGGTTCTCCCCTGCAGGCGAGATGAGGCCCATTTCCGCAGATGCTTCTCGTGGCTAATCACACCTCACCTCTGGAACGTCGAAAGGGTCCTTCCCACCCTTGGTGCAACTCAAGAAGTTCCCCGACATACGCGTCTCCACTCGAGAGGAAACACGTGGGTCCCGCCCACATCCAGAGGATCCCCGTTTCCGCCTCGTAGCTCGAGGTGAGGGATCCTCTCCCTGCTTCGTTGGGAAAGAATTCCCGGCATTCCCGTCGATTCTCAAGAGGAGGCCCTCTCAAAAGGAACGGCGAGAGGAACTCCAGGGTCGTGCCACAATTCCAAGAGTCAACCAGATGCCTCTGTCCATTCCAGAGGAACCTCTTTTCCCTTCACCGGCTCGTCTTTCACGCCGAGGATCGACTCACACCAAGGTGGCACTTGGCACAGCCCTGTGGGAAAGCCTCGTGGGAAAGCCTCGAGGGAAAGCCTCGAGGGAAAGCCACAGATCCCTTGATCCACGTGACAGGAAGCGTGACCCTACTGCTGCAGCTCGGGAGGGAAGCGCACGTGCATGCCCCCACTCGAGACGTGGCCTGACTCCCCTGGGGAGACTCAGAGGCACCCCAAAATCCATGTCAACACTGCAGAGGAATCCACAGGTTCCGGCCCCGACTCCACACAAGGTCTTAGGCCCCAGCATCAACAGGAGGTGAATCCCGAGATGGCCCCTAGCAACTCGCATGGGGACTGGCCCTTCCTGAGGCCACCAGAGCGGGTCCCTGAGGTCCCCGTCATAACTCGAGAAGACCTGCCGCAACTCGAGAATATCCAGGAGGTTCTCCCCTTCAGGCGAGATGAGGCCCATTTCCGCAGAGGCTTCTCGGGCTAATCACACCTCACCTCTGGAACGTCGAAAGGGTCCTTCACGCCCTTGGTGCAAATCAAGAAGTTTCCCGACATACCCGTCTCCACTCGAGAGGAAACACGAGGGTCCCGCCCACATCCAGAGGAGCCCCGTTTCCTCCTCGTAGCTCGAGGTGAGGGATCTTTCCCTGCTTCGTCGGGAAAGAATTCCCGGCGTTCCCGTCGCATCTCAAGAGGAGGCCCTCTCAACAGGAAAGGCGAGAGGAACTCCAGGGTCGTGCCACCATTCCAAGAGTGCCCCAGATGTCTCAGTCCATTCCAGAGGAACCTCTTTTCCCTTCAGCGGCTCGTCTTTCACGCCGAGGATCGACTCACACCAAGGTGGCACTTGGCATAGCCCTGTGGGAAAGCCTCGTGGGAAAGCCTCGAGTGAAAGCCTCGAGGGAAAGCCACAGATCCCTTGATCCACGTGACAGGAAGCGTGACCCTACTGCTGCAGCTCGGGAGGGAAGCGCTCGTGCATGGCCCCACATGAGACGAGGCCTGACTCCCCTGGGGAGACTCAGAGGCACCCCAAAATCCTTGTCAACACTGGAGAGGAATGCTCAGGTTCCGGCCCCGACTCCACACAAGGTCTTAGGCCCCAGCATCGACGGGAGAGGAATCCCGAGATGGCCCCTAGCAACTCGCATGGGGACTGGCCCTTCCTGAGGCCACCAGAGCGGGTCCCTGAGGTCCCCGTCGTAACTCGAGAAGACCTGCCGCAACTCGAGAATATCCAGGAGGTTCTCCCCTGCAGGCGAGATGAGGCCCATTTCCGCAGAGGCTTCTCGGGGCAAATCACACCTCACCTCTGGAACGTCGAAAGGGTCCTTCACACCCTTGGTGCAACTCAAGAAGTTCCCCGACATACCCGTCTCCACTCGAGAGTAAACACGAGGGTCCCGCCCACATCCAGAGGAGCCCCGTTTCTGCCTCGTAGCTCGAGGTGACGGATCCTTTCCCTGCTTCGTCGGGAAAGAATTCCCGGCGTTCCCGTCGCATCTCAAGAGGAGGCCCTCTCAACAGGAACGGCGAGAGGAACTCCAGGGTCGTGCCACCATTCCAAGAGTCCCCCAGATGTCTCAGTCCATTCCAGAGGAACCTCTTTTCCCTTCACCGGCTCGTCTTTCACGCCGAGGATCGACTCACACCAAGGTGGCACTTGGCACAGCCCTGTGGGAAAGCCTCGTGGGAAAAACTCGAGGGAAAGCCTCAAGGGAAAGCCACAGATCCCTTGATCCACATGACAGGAAGCGTGACCCTACTGCTGCAGCTCGGGAGGGAAGCGCACGTGCATGCCCCGACTCGAGACGAGGCCTGACTCCCCTGGGGAGACTGAGAGGCACCCCAAGATCCATGTCAACACTGGAGAGGAATCCTCAGGTTCCGGCCCCGACTCCACACAAGGTCTTAGGCACCGGAATCGATGGGAGAGGAATCCCAAGATGGCCCATAGCAACTCGCATGGGGACTGGCCCTTCCTGAGGCCACCAGAGCGGGTCCCTGAGGTCCCCGTCGTAACTCGAGAAGACCTGCCGCAACTCGAGAATATCCAGGAGGTTCTCCCCTGCAGGCGAGATTAGGCCCATTTCCGCAGAGGCTTCACGGGGCTAATCACACCTCACCTCTGGAACATCGAAAGGGTCCTTCACACCCTTGGTGCAACTCTAGAAGTTCCCCGACATGCCCGTCTCCACTCGAGAGGAAACACGAGGGTCCCGCCCACATCCAGAGGAGCCCCGTTTCCGCCTCGTAGCTCGAGGTGAGGGATTCTTTCCCTGTTTCGTCGGGAAAGAATTCCCGGCGTTCCCGTCGCATCTCAAGAGGAGGCCCTCTCAACAGGAACGGCGAGAGGAACTCCAGGGTCGTGCCACCATTCCAAGAGTCAACCAGATGCCTCTGTCCATTCCAGAGGAACCTCTTTTCCCTTCACCGGCTAGTCTTTCACGCCGAGGATCGAATCACACCAAGGTGGCACTTGGCACAACCCTTTGGGAAAGCCTCGTGGGAAAGCCTCGAGGGAAAGCCTCGAGGGAAAGCCACAGATCCCTTGATCCACGTGACAGGAATTGTGACCCTACTGCTGCAGCTGGGGAGGAAAGCGCACGTGCATGCCCCCACTCGAGACGAGGCCTGACTCCCCTGCGGAGACTCAGAGGCACCCCAAAATCCATGTCAACACTGGAGAGGAATCCTCAGGTTCCGGCCCCGACACCACACAAGGACTTAGGCCCCGGCATGGACGGGAGAGGAATCCCGAGATGGCCCATAGCAACTCGCATGGGGACTGGCCCTTCCTGAGGCCACCAGAGCGGGTCCCTGAGGTCCCCGTCGTAACTCGAGAAGACCTGCCGCAACTCGAGAATATCCAGGAGGTTCTCCCCTGCAGGCGAGATGAGGCCCATTTCCGCAGAGGCTTCTCGGGGCTAATCACACCTCACCTCTGGAACGTCGAAAGGTTCCTTCACACCCTTGGTGCAACTCAAGAAGATCCCCGACATACCGGTCTACACTCGAGAGGAAACACGAGGGTCCCGCCCACATCCAGAGGAGCCCCGTTTCCGCCTCGTAGCTCGAGGTGAGGGATCCTTTCCCTGCTTCGTCGGGAAAGTATTCCCGGTGTTCCCGTCGCATCTCAAGAGGGGGCCCTCTCAACAGGAACGGCGAGAGGAACTCCAGGGTCGTGCCACCATTCCAAGAGTCCCCAAGTTGTCTCAGTCCATTCCAGAGGAACTTCTTTTCCCTTCACCGGCTCGTCTTTCACGCCGAGGATCGACTCACACCAAGGTGGCACTTGGCACAGCCCTGTGGGAAAGCCTCGAGGGAAAGCCACAGATCCCTTGATCCACGTGACAGGAAGCGTGACCCTACTGCTTCAGCTCGGGAGGGAAGCGCACGTGCATGACCCCACTCGAGACGTGGCCTGACTCCCATGGGGAGACTCAGAGGCACCCCAAAATCCATGTCAACACTGGAGAGGAATCCTCAGGTTCCGGCCCCGACTCCACACAAGGTCTTAGGCCCCAGCATCGACAGGAGGTGAATCCCGAGATGGCCCCTAGCAACTCGCATGGGGACTGGCCCTTCCTGAGGCCACCAGAGCGGGTCCCTGAGGTCCCCGTCATAACTCGAGAAGACCTGCCGCAACTCGAGAATATCCAGGAGGTTCTCCCCTGCAGGCGAGATGAGGCCCATTTCCGCAGAGGCTTCTCGGGCTAATCACACCTCACCTCTGGAACGTCGAAAGGGTCCTTCACACCCTTGGTGCAATTCAAGAAGTTCCCCGACATACCCGTCTCCATTCGAGAGGAAACACGAGGGTCCCGCCCACATCCAGAGGAGCCCCGTTTCCGTCTCGTAGCTCGAGGTGACGGATCCTTTCCCTGCTTCGTCGGGAAAGAATTCCCGGCGTTCCCGTCGCATCTCAAGAGGAGGCCCTCTCAACAGGAACGGCGAGAGGAACTCCAGGGTCATTCCACCATTCCAAGAGTCCCCCAGATGTCTCAGTCCATTCCAGAGGAACCTCTTTTCCCTTCAACGGCTCGTCTTTCACGCCGAGGATCGACTGACACCAAGGTGGCACTTGGCACAACCCTGTGGGAAAGCCTCGTGGGAAAGCTTCGAGGGAAAGCCTCGAGGGAAAGCCACAGATCCCTTGATCCACGTGACAGGAAGCGTGACCCTACTGCTGCAGCTCCGGAGGAAAGCGCACGTGCATGCCCCCACACGAGACGAAACCTGACTCCCCTGGGGAGACTCAGAGGCACCCCAAGTTCCATGTTAACACTGGAGAGGAATGCTCAGTTTCCCGCCCCGACTCCACACAAGGTCTTAGGCCCCAGTAGCGAAGGGAGAGGAATCCCGAGATGGCCCCTAGCAAGTCGCATGGGGACTGGCCCTTCCCGAGGCCACCAGAGCGGGTCCCTGAAGTCCCCGTCGTAACTCGAGAAGACCTGCCGCAACTCGAGAATATCCAGGAGGTTCTCCCCTGCAGGCGAGATGAGGCCCATTTCCGCAGAGGCTTCTCGGGCTAATCACACATCACCTCTGGAACGTCGAAAGGGTCCTTCACGCCCTTGGTGCAAATCAAGAAGTTTCCCGACATACCCGTCTCCACTCGAGAGGAAACACGAGGGTCCCGCCCACATCCAGAGGAGCCCCGTTTCCGCCTCGTAGCTCGAGGTGAGGGATCTTTCCCTGCTTCGTCGGGAAAGAATTCCCGGCGTTCCCGTCGCATCTCAAGAGGAGGCCCTCTCAACAGGAAAGGCGAGAGGAACTCCAGGGTCGTGCCACCATTCCAAGAGTGCCCCAGATGTCTCAGTCCATTCCAGAGGAACCTCTTTTCCCTTCAGCGGCTCGTCTTTCACGCCGAGGATCGACTCACACCAAGGTGGCACTTGGCACAGCCCTGTGGGAAAGCCTCGTGGGAAAGCCTCGAGTGAAAGCCTCGAGGGAAAGCCACAGATCCCTTGATCCACGTGACAGGAAGCGTGACCCTACTGCTGCAGCTCGGGAGGGAAGCGCTCGTGCATGGCCCCACATGAGACGAGGCCTGACTCCCCTGGGGAGACTCAGAGGCACCCCAAAATCCTTGTCAACACTGGAGAGGAATGCTCAGGTTCCGGCCCCGACTCCACACAAGGTCTTAGGCCCCAGCATCGACGGGAGAGGAATCCCGAGATGGCCCCTAGCAACTCGCATGGGGACTGGCCCTTCCTGAGGCCACCAGAGCGGGTCCCTGAGGTCCCCGTCGTAACTCGAGAAGACCTGCCGCAACTCGAGAATATCCAGGAGGTTCTCCCCTGCAGGCGAGATGAGGCCCATTTCCGCAGAGGCTTCTCGGGGCTAATCACACCTCACCTCTGGAACGTCGAAAGGTTCCTTCACACCCTTGGTGCAACTCAAGAAGATCCCCGACATACCGGTCTCCACTCGAGAGGAAACACGAGGGTCCCGCCCACATCCAGAGGAGCCCCGTTTCCGCCTCGTAGCTCGAGGTGAGGGATCCTTTCCCTGCTTCGTCGGGAAAGTATTCCCGGTGTTCCCGTCGCATCTCAAGAGGGGGCCCTCTCAACAGGAACGGCGAGAGGAACTCCAGGGTCGTGCCACCATTCCAAGAGTCCCCAAGATGTCTCAGTCCATTCCAGAGGAACTTCTTTTCCCTTCACCGGCTCGTCTTTCACGCCGAGGATCGACTCACACCAAGGTGGCACTTGGCACAGCCCTGTGGGAAAGCCTCGAGGGAAAGCCACAGATCCCTTGATCCACGTGACAGGAAGCGTGACCCTACTGCTGCAGCTCGGGAGGGAAGCGCACGTGCATGACCCCACTCGAGACGTGGCCTGACTCCCATGGGGAGACTCAGAGGCACCCCAAAATCCATGTCAACACTGGAGAGGAATCCTCAGGTTCCGGCCCCGACTCCACACAAGGTCTTAGGCCCCAGCATCGACAGGAGGTGAATCCCGAGATGGCCCCTAGCAACTCGCATGGGGACTGGCCCTTCCTGAGGCCACCAGAGCGGGTCCCTGAGGTCCCCGTCATAACTCGAGAAGACCTGCCGCAACTCGAGAATATCCAGGAGGTTCTCCCCTGCAGGCGAGATGAGGCCCATTTCCGCAGAGGCTTCTCGGGCTAATCACACCTCACCTCTGGAACGTCGAAAGGGTCCTTCACACCCTTGGTGCAATTCAAGAAGTTCCCCGACATACCCGTCTCCATTCGAGAGGAAACACGAGGGTCCCGCCCACATCCAGAGGAGCCCCGTTTCTGTCTCGTAGCTCGAGGTGACGGATCCTTTCCCTGCTTCGTCGGGAAAGAATTCCCGGCGTTCCCGTCGCATCTCAAGAGGAGGCCCTCTCAACAGGAACGGCGAGAGGAACTCCAGGGTCGTTCCACCATTCCAAGAGTCCCCCAGATGTCTCAGTCCATTCCAGAGGAACCTCTTTTCCCTTCAACGGCTCGTCTTTCACGCCGAGGATCGACTGACACCAAGGTGGCACTTGGCACAACCCTGTGGGAAAGCCTCGTGGGAAAGCTTCGAGGGAAAGCCTCGAGGGAAAGCCACAGATCCCTTGATCCACGTGACAGGAAGCGTGACCCTACTGCTGCAGCTCGGGAGGAAAGCGCACGTGCATGCCCCCACACGAGACGAAACCTGACTCCCCTGGGGAGACTCAGAGGCACCCCAAGTTCCATGTTAACACTGGAGAGGAATGCTCAGTTTCCCGCCCCGACTCCACACAAGGTCTTAGGCCCCAGTAGCGAAGGGAGAGGAATCCCGAGATGGCCCCTAGCAAGTCGCATGTGGACTGGCCCTTCCCGAGGCCACCAGAGCGGGTCCCTGAAGTCCCCGTCGTAACTCGAGAAGACCTGCCGCAACTCGAGAATATCCAGGAGGTTCTCCCCTGCAGGCGAGATGAGGCCCATTTCCGCAGAGGCTTCTCGGGGCTAATCACACCTCACCACTGGAACGTCGAAAGGTTCCTTCCCACCCTTGGTACAAATCAAGAAATTCCCCGACATACCGGTCTCCACTCAAGAGTAAACACGAGGGTCCCGCCCACATCCAGAGGAGCCCCGTTTCCGCCTCGTAGCTCGAGGTGAGGGATCCTTTCCCTGCTTCGTCGGGAAAGAATTCCGGGCGTTACCGTCGCATCTCAAGAGGAGGCCCTATCAACAAGAACGGTGAGAGGAACTCCAGGGTCGTGCCACCATTCCAAGAGTCCCCGAGATGTCTCAGTCCATTCCAGAGGAACCTCTTTTCCCTTCACCGGCTCGTCTTTCACGCCAAGGATCGACTCACACCAAGGTGGCTCTTGGCATAGCCCTTTGGGAAAGCCTCGTGGGAAATCCTCCAGCGAAAGCCTCGATAGAAAACCACAGATCCCTTGATCCACGTGACAGGAAGCGTGACCCTACTGCTGCAGCTCGGGAGGGAAGCGCTCGTGCATGGCCCCACACGAGACGAGGCCTGACTCCCCTGGGGAGACTCAGAGGCACCCCAAAATCCTTGTCAACACTGGAGAGGAATGCTCAGGTTCCGGCCCCGACTCCACACAAGGTCTTAGGCCCCAGCATCGACGGGAGAGGAATACCGAGATGGTCCCTAGCAACTCGCATGGGGACTGGCCCTTCCTGAGGTCACCAGAGCGGGTCCCTGAAGTCCCCGTCGTAACTCGAGAAGACCTGCCGCAACTCGAGAATATCCAGGAGGTTCTCCCCTGCAGGCGAGATGAGGCCCATTTCCGCAGAGGCTTCTCGGGGCAAATCACACCTCACCTCTGGAACGTCGAAAGGGTCCTTCACACCCTTGGTGCAACTCAAGAAGTTCCCCGACATACCCGTCTCCACTCGAGAGTAAACACGAGGGTCCCGCCCACATCCAGAGGAGCCCCGTTTCTGCCTCGTAGCTCGAGGTGACGGATCCTTTCCCTGCTTCGTCGGGAAAGAATTCCCGGCGTTCCCGTCGCATCTCAAGAGGAGGCCCTCTCAACAGGAACGGCGAGAGGAACTCCAGGGTCGTGCCACCATTCCAAGAGTCCCCCAGATGTCTCAGTCCATTCCAGAGGAACCTCTTTTCCCTTCACCGGCTAGTCTTTCACGCCGAGGATCGACTCACACCAAGGTGGCACTTGGCACAGCCCTGTGGGAAAGCCTCGTGGGAAAAACTCGAGGGAAAGCCTCAAGGGAAAGCCACAGATCCCTTGATCCACATGACAGGAAGCGTGACCCTACTGCTGCAGCTCGGGAGGGAAGCGCACGTGCATGCCCCCACTCGAGACGAGGCCTGACTCCCCTGGGGAGACTGAGAGGCACCCCAAGATCCATGTCAACACTGGAGAGGAATCCTCAGGTTCCGGCCCCGACTCCACACAAGGTCTTAGGCCCCGGAATCGATGGGAGAGGAATCCCAAGATGGCCCATAGCAACTCGCATGGGGACTGGCCCTTCCTGAGGCCACCAGAGCGGGTCCCTGAGGTCCCCGTCGTAACTCGAGAAGACCTGCCGCAACTCGAGAATATCCAGGAGGTTCTCCCCTGCAGGCGAGATTAGGCCCATTTCCGCAGAGGCTTCACGGGGCTAATCACACCTCACCTCTGGAACATCGAAAGGGTCCTTCACACCCTTGGTGCAACTCTAGAAGTTCCCCGACATGCCCGTCTCCACTCGAGAGGAAACACGAGGGTCCCGCCCACATCCAGAGGAGCCCCGTTTCCGCCTCGTAGCTCGAGGTGAGGGATTCTTTCCCTGTTTCGTCGGGAAAGAATTCCCGGCGTTCCCGTCGCATCTCAAGAGGAGGCCCTCTCAACAGGAACGGCGAGAGGAACTCCAGGGTCGTGCCACCATTCCAAGAGTCAACCAGATGCCTCTGTCCATTCCAGAGGAACCTCTTTTCCCTTCACCGGCTAGTCTTTCACGCCGAGGATCGAATCACACCAAGGTGGCACTTGGCACAACCCTTTGGGAAAGCCTCGTGGGAAAGCCTCGAGGGAAAGCCTCGAGGGAAAGCCACAGATCCCTTGATCCACGTGACAGGAATTGTGACCCTACTGCTGCAGCTGGGGAGGAAAGCGCACGTGCATGCCCCCACTCGAGACGAGGCCTGACTCCCCTGCGGAGACTCAGAGGCACCCCAAAATCCATGTCAACACTGGAGAGGAATCCTCAGGTTCCGGCCCCGACACCACACAAGGTCTTAGGCCCCGGCATCGATGGGAGAGGAATCCCGAGATGGCCCATAGCAACTCGCATGGGGACTGGCCCTTCCTGAGGCCACCAGAGCGGGTCCCTGAGGTCCCCGTCGTAACTCGAGAAGACCTGCCGCAACTCGAGAATATCCAGGAGGTTCTCCCCTGCAGGCGAGATGAGGCCCATTTCCGCAGAGGCTTCTCGGGGCTAATCACACCTCACCTCTGGAACGTCGAAAGGTTCCTTCACACCCTTGGTGCAACTCAAGAAGATCCCCGACATACCGGTCTCCACTCGAGAGGAAACACGAGGGTCCCGCCCACATCCAGAGGAGCCCCGTTTCCGCCTCGTAGCTCGAGGTGAGGGATCCTTTCCCTGCTTCGTCGGGAAAGTATTCCCGGTGTTCCCGTCGCATCTCAAGAGGGGGCCCTCTCAACAGGAACGGCGAGAGGAACTCCAGGGTCGTGCCACCATTCCAAGAGTCCCCAAGATGTCTCAGTCCATTCCAGAGGAACTTCTTTTCCCTTCACCGGCTCGTCTTTCACGCCGAGGATCGACTCACACCAAGGTGGCACTTGGCACAGCCCTGTGGGTAAGCCTCGAGGGAAAGCCACAGATCCCTTGATCCACGTGACAGGAAGCGTGACCCTACTGCTGCAGCTCGGGAGGGAAGCGCACGTGCATGACCCCACTCGAGACGTGGCCTGACTCCCATGGGGAGACTCAGAGGCACCCCAAAATCCATGTCAACACTGGAGAGGAATCCTCAGGTTCCGGCCCCGACTCCACACAAGGTCTAGGCCCCAGCATCGACAGGAGGTGAATCCCGAGATGGCCCCTAGCAACTCGCATGGGGACTGGCCCTTCCTGAGGCCACCAGAGCGGGTCCCTGAGGTCCCCGTCATAACTCGAGAAGACCTGCCGCAACTCGAGAATATCCAGGAGGTTCTCCCCTGCAGGCGAGATGAGGCCCATTTCCGCAGAGGCTTCTCGGGCTAATCACACCTCACCTCTGGAACGTCGAAAGGGTCCTTCACACCCTTGGTGCAATTCAAGAAGTTCCCCGACATACCCGTCTCCATTCGAGAGGAAACACGAGGGTCCCGCCCACATCCAGAGGAGCCCCGTTTCCGTCTCGTAGCTCGAGGTGACGGATCCTTTCCCTGCTTCGTCGGGAAAGAATTCCCGGCGTTCCCGTCGCATCTCAAGAGGAGGCCCTCTCAACAGGAACGGCGAGAGGAACTCCAGGGTCGTTCCACCATTCCAAGAGTCCCCCAGATGTCTCAGTCCATTCCAGAGGAACCTCTTTTCCCTTCAACGGCTCGTCTTTCACGCCGAGGATCGACTGACACCAAGGTGGCACTTGGCACAACCCTGTGGGAAAGCCTCGTGGGAAAGCTTCGAGGGAAAGCCTCGAGGGAAAGCCACAGATCCCTTGATCCACGTGACAGGAAGCGTGACCCTACTGCTGCAGCTCGGGAGGAAAGCGCACGTGCATGCCCCCACACGAGACGAAACCTGACTCCCCTGGGGAGACTCAGAGGCACCCCAAGTTCCATGTTAACACTGGAGAGGAATGCTCAGTTTCCCGCCCCGACTCCACACAAGGTCTTAGGCCCCAGTAGCGAAGGGAGAGGAATCCCGAGATGGCCCCTAGCAAGTCGCATGTGGACTGGCCCTTCCCGAGGCCACCAGAGCGGGTCCCTGAAGTCCCCGTCGTAACTCGAGAAGACCTGCCGCAACTCGAGAATATCCAGGAGGTTCTCCCCTGCAGGCGAGATGAGGCCCATTTCCGCAGAGGCTTCTCGGGGCTAATCACACCTCACCACTGGAACGTCGAAAGGTTCCTTCCCACCCTTGGTACAACTCAAGAAATTCCCCGACATACCGGTCTCCACTCAAGAGTAAACACGAGGGTCCCGCCCACATCCAGAGGAGCCCCGTTTCCGCCTCGTAGCTCGAGGTGAGGGATCCTTTCCCTGCTTCGTCGGGAAAGAATTCCGGGCGTTACCGTCGCATCTCAAGAGGAGGCCCTATCAACAAGAACCGTGAGAGGAACTCCAGGGTCGTGCCACCATTCCAAGAGTCCCCGAGATGTCTCAGTCCATTCCAGAGGAACCTCTTTTCCCTTCACCGGCTCGTCTTTCACGCCAAGGATCGACTCACACCAAGGTGGCACTTGGCACAGCCCTGTGGGAAAGCCTCGTGGGAAAAACTCGAGGGAAAGCCTCAAGGGAAAGCCACAGATCCCTTGATCCACATGACAGGAAGCGTGACCCTACTGCTGCAGCTCGGGAGGGAAGCGCACGTGCATGCCCCCACTCGAGACGAGGCCTGACTCCCCTGGGGAGACTGAGAGGCACCCCAAGATCCATGTCAACACTGGAGAGGAATCCTCAGTTTCCGGCCCCGACTCCACACAAGGTCTTAGGCACCGGAATCGATGGGAGAGGAATCCCAAGATGGCCCATAGCAACTCGCATGGGGACTGGCCCTTCCTGAGGCCACCAGAGCGGGTCCCTGAGGTCCCCGTCGTAACTCGAGAAGACCTGCCGCAACTCGAGAATATCCAGGAGGTTCTCCCCTGCAGGCGAGATTAGGCCCATTTCCGCAGAGGCTTCACGGGGCTAATCACACCTCACCTCTGGAACATCGAAAGGGTCCTTCACACCCTTGGTGCAACTCTAGAAGTTCCCCGACATGCCCGTCTCCACTCGAGAGGAAACACGAGGGTCCCGCTCACATCCAGAGGAGCCCCGTTTCCGCCTCGTAGCTCGAGGTGAGGGATTCTTTCCCTGTTTCGTCGGGAAAGAATTCCCGGCGTTCCCGTCGCATCTCAAGAGGAGGCCCTCTCAACAGGAACGGCGAGAGGAACTCCAGGGTCGTGCCACCATTCCAAGAGTCAACCAGATGCCTCTGTCCATTCCAGAGGAACCTCTTTTCCCTTCACCGGCTAGTCTTTCACGCCGAGGATCGAATCACACCAAGGTGGCACTTGGCACAACCCTTTGGGAAAGCCTCGTGGGAAAGCCTCGAGGGAAAGCCTCGAGGGAAAGCCACAGATCCCTTGATCCACGTGACAGGAATTGTGACCCTACTGCTGCAGCTGGGGAGGAAAGCGCACGTGCATGCCCCCACTCGAGACGAGGCCTGACTCCCCTGCGGAGACTCAGAGGCACCCCAAAATCCATGTCAACACTGGAGAGGAATCCTCAGGTTCCGGCCCCGACACCACACAAGGTCTTAGGCCCCGGCATCGATGGGAGAGGAATCCCGAGATGGCCCATAGCAACTCGCATGGGGACTGGCCCTTCCTGAGGCCACCAGAGCGGGTCCCTGAGGTCCCCGTCGTAACTCGAGAAGACCTACCGCAACTCGAGAATATCCAGGAGGTTCTCCCCTGCAGGCGAGATGAGGCCCATTTCCGCAGAGGCTTCTCGGGGCTAATCACACCTCACCTCTGGAACGTCGAACGGTTCCTTCCCACCCTTGGTACAACTCAAGAAGTTCCCCGACATACCCGTCTCCACTCGAGAGGAAACACGAGGGTCCCGCCCACATCCAGGGGAGCCCCGTTTCCGCCTCGTAGCTCGAGGTGAAGGATCCTTTCCCTGCTTCGTCGGGAAAGAATTCCGGGCGATCCCGTCGCATCTCAAGAGGAGGCCCTCTCAACAAGAACGGTGAGAGGAACTCCAGGGTCGTGCCACCATTCCAAGAGTCCCCGAGATGTCTCAGTCCATTCCAGAGGAACCTGTTTTCCCTTCACCGGCTCGTCTTTCACGCCAAGGATTGACTCACACCAAGGTGGCTCTTGGCATAGCCCTTTGGGAAAGCCTCGTGAGAAAGCCTCCAGGGAAAGCCTCGAGAGAAAGCCACAGATCCCTTGATCCACCTGACAGAAAGCGTGACCCTACAGCTGCAGCTCGGGAGGGAAGCGCTCGTGCATGGCCCCACTCGAGACGAGGACTGACTCCCCTGGGGAGACTCAGAGGCACCCCAAAATCCTTGTCAACACTGGAGAGGAATGCTCAGGTTCCGGCCCCGACTCCACACAAGGTCTTAGGCCCCAGCATTGACGGGAGAGGAATCCCGAGATGGCCCCTAGCAACTCGCATGGGGACTGGCCCTTCCTGAGGCCACCAGAGCTGGTCCCTGAGGTCCCCGTCGTAACTCTAGAAGACCTGCCGCAACTCGAGAATATCCAGGAGGATCTCCCCTGCAGGGGAGATGAGGCCCATTTCCGCAGAGGCTTCTCGGGGCTAATCACACCTCACCTCTGGAACGTCGAAAGGGTCCTTCACACCCTTGGTGCAACTCAAGAAGTTCCCCGACATACCCGTCTCCGCTCGAGAGGAAACACGAGGGTCCCGCCCACATCCAGAGGAGCCCCGTTTCCGCCTCGTAGCTCGAGGTGAGGGATCCTTTCCCTGCTTCGTCGGGAAAGAATTCCCGGCGATCCCGTCACATCTCAAGAGGAGGCCCTCTCAATAGGAACGGCGAGAGGAACTCCAGGGTCGTGCCACCATTCCAAGAGTTCCCAAGATGTCTCAGTCCATTCCAGAGGAAATTCCTTTCCCTTCACCGGCTCGTCTTTCACGCCGAGGATCCACTTACACCAAGGTGGCACTTGGCACAGCCCTGTGGGAAAGCCTCGTGGGAAAGCCTCGAGGGAAAGCCTCGAGGGAAAGCCACAGATCCCTTGATCCACGTGACAGGAAGCATGACCCTACTGCTGCAGCTCGGGAGGGAAGCGCACGTGCATGCCCCCACTCGAGACGAGGCCTGACTCCCCTGGTGAGACTCAGAGGCACGCCAAACTCCATGTCAACACTGGAGAGGAATGCTCAGGTTCCGGCCCCGACTCCACACAAGGCCTTAGGCCCCGGCATCGACGGGAGAGGAATCCCGAGATGGCCCCTAGCAACTCGCATGGGGACTGGCCCTTCCTGAGGCCACCAGAGCGGGTCCCTGAGGTCCCCGTCGTAACTCGAGAAGACCTGCCGCAACACGCGAATATCCAGGAGGTTCTCCCCTGCAGGCGAGATTAGGCCCATTTCCGCAGAGGCTTCTCGGGGCTAATCACACCTCACCTCTGGAACGTCGAAAGGGTCCTTCACACCCTTGGTGCAACTCTAGAAGTTCCCCGACATGCCCGTCTCCACTCGAGAGGAAACACGAGGGTCCCGCCCACATCCAGAGGAGCCCCGTTTCCGCCTCGTAGCTCGAGGTGAGGGATTCTTTCCCTGTTTCGTCGGGAAAGAATTCCCGGCGTTCCCGTCGCATCTCAAGAGGAGGCCCTCTCAACAGGAACGGCGAGAGGAACTCCAGGGTCGTGCCACCATTCCAAGTGTCCCCCAGATATCTCAATCCATTCCAGAGGAACATCTTTTTCCTTCACCGGCTCGTCTTTCACGCCGAGGATCGACTCACACCAAGGTGGCACTTGGCACAGCCCTGTGGGAAAGCCTCGTGGGAAAGCCTCGAGGGAAAGCCTCGAGGGAAAGCCACAGATCCCTTGATCCACGTGACAGGCAGCGAGACCCTACTGCTGCAGCTGGGGAGGAAAGCGCACGTTCATGCCCCCACTCGAGACGAGGCCTGACTCCCCTGCGGACACTCAGAGGCACCCCAAAATCCATGTCAACACTGGAGAGGAATCCTCAGGTTCCGGCCCCGACTCCACACAAGGTCTTAGGCCCCGGCATCGACGGGAGAGGAATCCCGAGATGGCCCCTAGCAACTCGCATGGGGACTGGCCCTTCCTGAGGCCACCAGAGCGGGTCCCTGAGGTCCCCGTCGTAACTCGAGAAGACCTGCCGCAACTCGAGAATATCCAGGAGGTTCTCCCCTGCAGGCGAGATTAGGCCCATTTCCGCAGAGGCTTCACGGGGCTAATCACACCTCACCTCTGGAACATCGAAAGGGTCCTTCACACCCTTGGTGCAACTCTAGAAGTTCCCCGACATGCCCGTCTCCACTCGAGAGGAAACACGAGGGTCCCGCCCACATCCAGAGGAGCCCCGTTTCCGCCTCGTAGCTCGAGGTGAGGGATTCTTTCCCTGTTTCGTCGGGAAAGAATTCCCGGCGTTCCCGTCGCATCTCAAGAGGAGGCCCTCTCAACAGGAACGGCGAGAGGAACTCCAGGGTCGTGCCACCATTCCAAGAGTCAACCAGATGCCTCTGTCCATTCCAGAGGAACCTCTTTTCCCTTCACCGGCTAGTCTTTCACGCCGAGGATCGAATCACACCAAGGTGGCACTTGGCACAACCCTTTGGGAAAGCCTCGTGGGAAAGCCTCGAGGGAAAGCCTCGAGGGAAAGCCACAGATCCCTTGATCCACGTGACAGGAATTGTGACCCTACTGCTGCAGCTGGGGAGGAAAGCGCACGTGCATGCCCCCACTCGAGACGAGGCCTGACTCCCCTGCGGAGACTCAGAGGCACCCCAAAATCCATGTCAACACTGGAGAGGAATCCTCAGGTTCCGGCCCCGACACCACACAAGGTCTTAGGCCCCGGCATCGATGGGAGAGGAATCCCGAGATGGCCCATTAAACTCGCATGGGGACTGGCCCTTCCTGAGGCCACCAGAGCGGGTCCCTGAGGTCCCCGTCGTAACTCGAGTAGACCTACCGCAACTCGAGAATATCCAGGAGGTTCTCCCCTGCAGGCGAGATGAGGCCCATTTCCGCAGAGGCTTCTCGGGGCTAATCACACCTCACCTCTGGAACGTCGAACGGTTCCTTCCCACCCTTGGTACAACTCAAGAAGTTCCCCGACATACCCGTCTCCACTCGAGAGGAAACACGAGGGTCCCGCCCACATCCAGAGGAGCCCCGTTTCCGCCTCGTAGCTCGAGGTGAGGGATCCTTTCCCTGCTTCGTCGGGAAAGAATTCCCGGCGATCCCGTCACATCTCAAGAGGAGGCCCTCTCAATAGGAACGGCGAGAGGAACTCCAGGGTCGTGCCACCATTCCAAGAGTTCCCAAGATGTCTCAGTCCATTCCAGAGGAAATTCCTTTCCCTTCACCGGCTCGTCTTTCACGCCGAGGATCCACTCACACCAAGGTGGCACTTGGCACAGCCCTGTGGGAAAGCCTCGTGGGAAAGCCTAGAGGGAAAGCCTCGAGGGAAAGCCACAGATCCCTTGATCCACGTAACAGGAAGCATGACCCTACTGCTGCAGCTCGGGAGGGAAGCGCACGTGCATGCCCCCACTCGAGACGAGGCCTGACTCCCCTGGGGAGACTCAGAGGCACGCCAAACTCCATGTCAACACTGGAGAGGAATGCTCAGGTTCCGGCCCCGACTCCACACAAGGCCTTAGGCCCCGGCATCGACGGGAGAGGAATCCCGAGATGGCCCCTAGCAACTCGCATGGGGACTGGCCCTTCCTGAGGCCACCAGAGCGGGTCCCTGAGGTCCCCGTCGTAACTCGAGAAGACCTGCCGCAACACGCGAATATCCAGGAGGTTCTCCCCTGCAGGCGAGATTAGGCCCATTTCCGCAGAGGCTTCTCGGGGCTAATCACACCTCACCTCTGGAACGTCGAAAGGGTCCTTCACACCCTTGGTGCAACTCTAGAAGTTCCCCGACATGCCCGTCTCCACTCGAGAGGAAACACGAGGGTCCCGCCCACATCCAGAGGAGCCCCGTTTCCGCCTCGTAGCTCGAGGTGAGGGATTCTTTCCCTGTTTCGTCGGGAAAGAATTCCCGGCGTTCCCGTCGCATCTCAAGAGGAGGCCCTCTCAACAGGAACGGCGAGAGGAACTCCAGGGTCGTGCCACCATTCCAAGTGTCCCCCAGATATCTCAATCCATTCCAGAGGAACATCTTTTTCCTTCACCGGCTCGTCTTTCACGCCGAGGATCGACTCACACCAAGGTGGCACTTGGCACAGCCCTGTGGGAAAGCCTCGTGGGAAAGCCTCGAGGGAAAGCCTCGAGGGAAAGCCACAGATCCCTTGATCCACGTGACAGGCAGCGAGACCCTACTGCTGCAGCTGGGGAGGAAAGCGCACGTTCATGCCCCCACTCGAGACGAGGCCTGACTCCCCTGCGGACACTCAGAGGCACCCCAAAATCCATGTCAACACTGGAGAGGAATGCTCAGATTCCGGCCCCAACTCCACACAAGGTCTTAGGCCCCGGCATCGACGGGAGAGGAATCCCGAGATGGCCCCTAGCAACTCGCATGGGGACTGGCCTTTCCTGAGGCCACCAGAGCGGGTCCCTGAGGTCCCCGTCGTACCTCGAGAAGACCTGCCGCCACTCGAGAATATCCAGGAGGTTCTCCCCTGCAGGCGAGATGAGGCCCATTTCCGCAGAGGCTTCTCGGGGCTAATCACACCTCACCTCTGGAACGTCGAAAGGGTCCTTCACACCCTTGGTGCAACTCAAGAGGTTCCCCGACATACCCTTCTCCACTCGAGAGGAAACACCAGGGTCCCGCCAACATCCATAGGAGCCCCGTTTCCGCCTCATAGATCGAGGTGAGGGATCCTTTCCCTGCTTCGTCGGGAAAGAATTCCCGGCGTTCCCGTCGCATCTCAAGAGGAGGCCCTCTCAACAGGAACGGCGAGAGGAACTCCAGGATCGGGCCACCATTCCAAAGGCAACCAGATGTCTCTGTCCATTCCAGAGGAACCTCTTTTCCCTTCACCGGCTCGTGTTTCACGCCGAGGATCGACTCACACCAAGGTGGCACTTGGCACAGCCCTGTGGGAAAGCCTCGTGGAAAAGCCTAGAGGGAAAGCCTCGAGGGAAAGCCACAGATCCCTTGATGCACGTGACAGGAAGCGTGACCCTACTGCTGCGGCTCGGGAGGGAAGCGCACATGCATGGCCCCACTCGAGACGAGGCCTGACTCCCCTGGGGAGACTCAGAGGCACTCCAAAATCCATGTCAACACTGCAGAGGAATCCTCAGGTTCCGGCCCCGACTCCACACAAGGTCTTAGGCCCCGGCATCGACGGGAGAGGAATCCCGAGATGGCCCCTAGCAACTCGCATGGGGGCTGGCCCTTCCTGAGGCCACCAGAGCGGGTCCCTGAGGTCCCCGTCGTAACTCGAGAAGACCTGCCGCAACTCGAGAATATCCAGGAGGATCTAACCTGCAGGCGAGATGAGGCCCATTTCCGCAGAGGCTTCTCGGGGCTAATCACACCTTACCTCTGGAACGTCGAAAGGGTCCTTCACACCCTTGGTGCAACTCAAGAGGTTCCCCGACATACCCGTCTCCACTCGAGAGGAAACACGAGGGTCCCGCCCACATCCAGAGGAGCCCCGTTTCCGCCTCGTAGCTCGAGGTGAGGGATCCTTTCCCTGCTTCTTCGGGAAAGATTTCCGGGCGTTCCCATCGCATCTCAAGAGGAGGTCCTGTCAACAGGAACGGCGAGAGGAACTCCAGGGTCGTGCCACCATTCCACGAATCCCCCAGATGTCTCCGTCCATTCCAGAGGAACCTCTTTTCTCTTCACCGGCTCGTCTTTCACGCCGAGGATCGACTCACACCAAGGTGGCACTTGGCACAGCCCTGTGGGAAAGCCTCGTGGGAAAGCCTCGAGGGAAAGCCTAGAGGGAAAGCCACAGATCCCTTGATCCACGTGACAGGAAGCGTGACCCTACTGCTGCAGCTGGGGAGGAAAGCGCACGTGCATGCCCCCACTCGAGATGAGGACTGACTCTCCTGCGGAGACTCAGAGGCATGCCAGAATCCATTTCAACACTGGAGAGAAATGCTCCGGTTCCGGCCCCGACTCCACACAAGGTCTTAGGCCCCGGCATCGACGGGAGAGGAATCCCGAGATGGCCCCTAGCAACTCGCATGGGGACTTGCCCTTCCGGAGGCTACCAGAGCGGGTCCCTGAGGTCCCCGTCGTAACTCGAGAAGACCTGCCGCAACTCGAGAATATCCAGGAGGTTCTCCCCTGCAGGCGAGATGAGGACCATTTCCGCAGAGGCTTCTCGGGGCTAATCACACCTCACCTCTGGAACGTCGAAAGGGTCCTTCACACCCTTGGTGCAACTCAAGAGGTTCCCCGACATACCCTTCTCCACTCGAGAGGAAACACGAGGGTTCCGCCCACATCCATAGGAGCCCCGTTTCCGCCTCGTAGCTCGAGGTGAGGGATCCTTTCCCTGCTTCGTCGGGAAAGAATTCCCGGCGTTCCCGTCGCATCTCAAGAGGAGGCCCTCTCAACAGGAACGGCGAGAGGAACTCCAGGGTGGTGCCACCATTCCAAAAGTCAACCAGATGTCTCTGTCCATTCCAGAGGAACCTCTTTTCCCTTCACCGGCTCGTCTTTCACGCCGAGGATTGACTCACACCAAGGTGGCACTTGGCACAGCCTTGTGGGAAAGACTCGTGGGAAAGCCTCGAGGGAAAGCCTCAAGGGAAAGCCACAGATCCCTTGATCCACGTGACAGGATGCGTGACCCTACTGCTGCAGCTCGGGAGGGAAGCGCACGTGCATGCCCCCTCTCGAGACGAGGCCTGACTCTCCTGTGGAGACTCAGAGGCACCCCAAAATCCATGTCAACTCTGGAGAGGAATGCTCATGTTCCGGCCCCGACTCCACACAAGGTCTTAGGCCCCGGCATCGACGGGAGAGGAATCCCGAGATGGCCCCTAGCAACACGCATGGGAACTGGCCCTTCCTGAGGCCACCAGAGCGGGTCCCTGAGGTCCCCGTCGTACCTCGAGAAGACCTGCCGCCACTCGAGAATATCCAGGAGGTTCTCCCCTGCAGGCGAGATGAGGCCCATTTCCGCAGAGGCTTCTCGGGGCTAATCACACCTCACCTCTGGAACGTCGAAAGGGTCCTTCACACCCTTGGTGCAACTCAAGAGGTTCCCCGACATACCCGTCTCCACTCGAGAGGAAACACGAGGGTCCCGCCCATATCCAGAGTTGCCCCGTTTCCGCCTCATAGCTCGAGGTGAGGGATCCTTTCCCTGCTTCGTCGGGAAAGAATTCCCGGCGTTCCGGTCGCATCTCAAGAGGAGGCCCTCTCAACAGGAACGGCGAGAGGAACTCCAGGGTCGTGCCACCATTCCAAGTGTCCACCAGATATCTCAATCCATTCCAGAGGAACATCTTTTTCCTTCACCGGCTCGTCTTTCAAGCCGAGGATCGACTCACACCAAGGTGGCACTTGGCTCAGCCCTGTGGGAAAGCCTCGTGGGAAAGCCTCTAGGGAAAGCCTCGAGGGAAAGCCACAGATCCCTTGATCCACGTGACAGGAAGCGTGACCCTACTGCTGCAGCTGGGGAGGAAAGCGCACGTTCATTCCCCCACTCGAGACGAGGCCTGACTCCCCTGCGGACACTCAGAGGCACCCCAAAATCCATGTCAACACTGGAGAGGAATGCTCAGGTTCCGGCCCCGACTCCACACAAGGTCTTAGGCCCCGGCATCGACGGGAGAGGAATCCCGAGATGGCCCCTAGCAACACGCATGGGGATTGGCCCTTCCTGAGGCCACCAGAGCGGGTCCCTGAGGTCCCCGTCGTACCTCGAGAAGACCTGCCGCCACTCGAGAATATCCAGGAGGTTCTCCCCTGCAGGCGAGATGAGGCCCATTTCCGCAGAGGCTTCTCGGGGCTAATCACACCTCACCTCTGAAACGTCGAAAGGGTCCTTCACACCCTTGGTGCAACTCAAGAAGTTCCCCGACATACCCTTCTCCACTCGAGAGGAAACACGAGGGTTCCGCCCACATCCAGAGGAGCCCCGTTTCCGCCTCGTAGCTCGAGGTGAGGGATCCTTTCCCTGCTTCGTTGGGAAAGAATTCCCGGCGTTCCCGTCGCATCTCAAGAGGAGGCCCTCTCAACAGGAACGGCGAGAGGAACTCCAGGGTCGTGCCACCATTCCAAGAGTCAACCAGATGCCTCTGTCCATTCCAGAGGAACCTCTTTTCCCTTCACCGGCTCGTCTTTCAGGCCGAGGATCGACTCACACCAAGGTGGCACTTGGCACAGCCCTGTGGGAAAGCCTCGTGGGAAAGCCTCGAGGGAAAGCCTCGAGGGAAAGCCACAGATCCCTTGATCCACGTGACAGGAAGCGTGACCCTACTGCTGCAGCTCGGGAGGGAAGCGCACGTGCATGCCCTAACTCGAGACGTGGCCTGACTCCCCTGGGGAGACTCAGAGGCACCCCAAAATCCATGTCAACACTGCAGAGGAATCCTCAGGTTCCGGCCCCGACTCCACACAAGGTCTTAGGCCCCAGCATCGACAGGAGGTGAATCCCGAGATGGCCCCTAGCAACTCGCATGGGGACTGGCCCTTCCTGAGGCCACCAGAGCGGGTCCCTGAGGTCCCCGTCGTAACTCGAGAAGACCTGCCACAACTCGAGAATATCCAGGAGGTTCTCCCCTGCAGGCGAGATGAGGCCCATTTCCGCAGAGGCTTCTCGGGCTAATCACACCTCACCTCTGGAACGTTGAAAGTGTCCTTCACACCCTTGGTGCAACTCAAGAAGTTCCCCGACATACCCGTCTCCACTCGAGAGGAAACACGAGGGTCCCGCCCACATCCAGTGGAGCCCCGTTTCCGCCTCGTAGCTCGAGGTGACGGATCCTTTCCCTGCTTCGTCGGGAAAGAATTCCCGGCGTTCCCGTCGCATCTCAAGAGGAGGCCCTCTCAACAGGAACGGCGAGAGGAACTCCAGGGTCGTGCCACCATTCCAAGAGTACTCCAGATGTCTCAGTCCATTCCAGAGGAACCTCTTTTCCCTTCACCGGCTCGTCTTTCACGCCAAGGATCGACTCACACCAAGGTGGCTCTTGGCATAGCCCTTTGGGAGAGCCTCGTGGGAAAGCCTCCAGGGAAAGCCTCGATGCAAAGCCTGCAGGGAAATCCTCGATAGAAAGCCACAGATCCCTTGATCCACGTGACAGGAAGCGTGACCCTACTGCTGCAGCTCGGGAGGGAAGCGCTCGTGCATGGCCCCACATGAGACGAGGCCTGACTCCCCTGGGGAGACTCAGAGGCACCCCAAAATCCTTGTCAACACTGGAGAGGAATGCTCAGGTTCCGGCCCCGACTCCACACAAGGTCTTAGGACCCAGCATCGACGGGAGAGGAATCCCGAGATGGCCCCTAGCAACTCGCATGGGGACTGGCCCTTCCTGAGGCCACCAGAGTGGGTCCCTGAGGTCCCCGTCGTAACTCGAGAAGACCTGCCGCAACTCGAGAATATCCAGGAGGTTCTCCCCTGCAGGCGAGATTAGGCCCATTTCCGCAGAGGCTTCTCGGGGCAAATCACACCTCACCTCTGGAACGTCGAAAGGGTCCTTCCCACCCTTGGTGCAACTCAAGAAGTTCCCCGACATACCCGTCTCCACTCGAGAGGAAACACGAGGGTCCCGGCCACATCCAGAGCAGCCCCGTTTCCGCCTCGTAGCTCGAGGTGACGGATCCTTTCCCTGCTTCGTCGGGAAAGAATTCCCGGCGTTCCCGTCGCATCTCAAGAGGAGGCCCTCTCAACAGCAACGGCGAGAGGAACTCCAGGGTCGTGCCACCATTCCAAGAGTCCCCCAGATGTCTCAGTCCATTCCAGAGGAACCTCTTTTCCCTTCACCGGCTCGTCTTTCACGCCGAGGATCGACTCACACCAAGGTGGCACGTGGCACAGCCCTGTGGGAAAGCCTCGTGGGAAAGACTCGAGGGAAAGCCTCAAGGGAAAGCCACAGATCCCTTGATCCACGTGACAGGAAGCGTGACCCTACTGCTGCAGCTCGTTAGGGAAGCGCACGTGCATGCTCCCACTCGAGACGAGGCCTGACTCCCCTGGGGAGACTGAGAGGCACCCCAAGATCCATGTCAACACTGGAGAGGAATCCTCAGGTTCCGGCCCCGACTCCACACAAGGTCTTAGGCACCGGAATCGATGGGAGAGGAATCCCGAGATGGCCCATAGCAACTCGCATGGGGACTGGCTCTTCCTGAGGCCACCAGAGCGGTTCCCTGAGGTCCCCGTCGTAACTCGAGAAGACCTGCCACAACTCGAGAATATCCAGGAGGTTCTCCCATGCAGGCGAGATGAGGCCCATTTCCGCAGAGGCTTCTCGGGGCTAATCACACCTCACCTCTGGAACGTCGAAAGGGTCCTTCACACCATTGGTGCAACTCAAGAAGTTCCCCGACATGCCCGTCTCCACTCGAGAGGAAACACGAGGGTCCCGCCCACATCCAGAGGAGCCCCGTTTCCGCCTCGTAGCTCGAGGTGAGGGATCCTTTCCCTGTTTTGTCGGGAAAGAATTCCCGGCGTTCCCGTCGCATCTCAAGAGGAGGCCCTCTCAACAGGAACGGCGAGAGGAACTCCAGGGTCGTGCCACCATTCCAAGAGTCAACCAGATGCCTCTGTCCATTCCAGAGGAACCTCTTTTCCCTTCACCGGCTCGTCTTTCACGCCGAGGATCGACTCACACCAAGGTGGCACTTGGCACAACCCTGTGGGAAAGCCTCGTGGGAAAGCCTCGAGGGAAAGCCTCGAGGGAAAGCCACAGATCCCTTGATCCACGTGACAGGAAGCGTGACACTACTGCTGCAGCTGGGGAGGAAAGCGCACGTGCATGCCCCCACTGGAGACGAGGCCTGACTCCCCTGCGGAGACTCAGAAGCACCCCAAAATCCATGTCAACACTGGAGAGGAATGCTCAGGTTCCGGCCCCGACTCCACACAAGGTCTTAGTCCCCGGCATCGACGGGAGAGGAATCCCGAGATGGCCCCTAGCAACTCGCATGGGGACTGGCCCTTCCTGAGGCCACCAGAGCGGGTCCCTGAGGTCCCCGTCGTAACTCGAGAAGACCTGCCGCAACTCGAGAATATCCAGGAGGTTCTCCCCTGCAGGCGAGATGAGGCCCATTTCCGCAGAGGCTTCTCGGGGCTAATCACACCTCACCTCTGGAACGTCGAAAGGGTCCTTCACACCCTTGGTGCAACTCAAGAAGTTCCCCGACATGCCCGTCTCCACTCGAGAGGAAACACGAGGGTCCCGCCCACATCCAGAGGAGACCCGTTTCCGCCTCGTAGCTCGAGGTGAGGGATCCTTTCCCTGCTTCGTCGGGAAAGAGTTCCCGGCGTTCCCGTCGCATCTCAAGAGGAGGCCCTCTCAACAGGAACGGCGAGAGGAACTCCAGGGTCGTGCCAGCATTCCAAGAGTCCCCCAGATGTCTCAGTCCATTCCAGAGGAACCTCTTTTCCCTTCACCGGCTCGTCTTTCACGCCGAGGATCGACTCACACCAAGGTGGCACGTGGCACAGCCCTGTGGGAAAGCCTCGTGGGAAAGCCTCGAGGGACAGCCTCGAGGGAAAGCCACAGATCCCTTGATCCACGTGACAGGAAGCGTGACACTACTGCTGCAGCTCGGGAGGAAAGCGCACGTGCATGCCCCCACTCGAGACGAGGCCTGACTCCCCTGGGGAGACTCAGAATCACCCCAAGATCCATGGCAACACTGGAGAGGAATCCTCAGGTTCCAGCCCCGACTCCACACAAGGACTTGAGGCTCCGGCATGGACAGGAGAGGAAACCCGAGAGATCCCCTAGCCACTCGCATGGGGACTGGCCTTTCCTGAGGCCACCAGAGCGGGTCCCTGAGGTCCCCGTCGTAACTCTAGAAGACCTGCCGCAACTCGAGAAAATCCAGGAGGTTCTCCCCTCCAGGCGAGATGAGGCCCATTTCCGCTGAGGCGTCTCGAGGCTGATCACACCTCACCTCTGGAACTTCGAAAGGGTCCTTCACACCCTTGGTGCAAATCAAGAAGTTTCCCGACATACCCGTCTCCACTCGAGAGGAATCACGAGGGTCCCGCCCACATCCAGAGGAGCCCCGGGTCCGCCTCGTAGCTCGAGATGAGGGATCCTTTCCCTGCTTCGTCGGGAAAGAGTTCCCGGCGTTCCCGTCGCATCTCAAGAGGAGGCCCTCTCAACAGGAACGGCGAGAGGAACTCCAGGGTCGTGCGACCATTCCAAGAGTCCCCCAGATGTCTCAGTCCATTCCAGAGGAAACTCTTTTCCCTTCACCGGCTCGTCTTTCACGCCGAGGATCGACTCACACCAAGGTGGCACGTGGCACAGCCCTGTGGGAAAGCCTCGTGGGAAAGCCTCTAGGGACAGCTTCGAGGGAAAGCCACAGATCCCTTGATCCACATGCCAGGAAGCGTGACACTACTGCTGCAACTCGGGAGGAAAGCGCACGTGCATGCCCCCACTCGAGACGAGGCCTGACTCCCCTGGGTAGACTCAGAAGCACCCCAAGATCCATGGCAACACTGGAGAGGAATCCTCAGGTTCCGGCCCCGACTCCACACAAGGACTGAGGCCCCGGCATGGACGGGAGAGGAATCCCGAGAGGTCCGCTAGCAACTCGCATGGGGACTGGCCTTTCCTGAGGCCAGCAGAGCGGGTCCCTGAGGTCCCCGTCGTAACTCGAGAAGACCTGCCGCAACTCGAGAAAATCCAGGAGGTTCTCCCCTCCAGGCGAGATGAGGCCCATTTCCGCTGAGGCGTCTCGAGGCTGATCACACCTCACCTCTGGAACTTCGAAAGGGTCCTTCACACCCTTGGTGCAAATCAAGAAGTTCCCCGACATACCCGTCTCCACTCGAGAGGAATCACGAGGGTCCCGCCCATATCCAGAGGAGCCCCGTTTCCGCCTCGTAGCTCGAGATGAGGGATCCTTTCCCTGCTTCGTCGGGAAAGAGTTCCCGGCGTTCCCGTCGCATCTCAAGAGGAGGCCCTTTCAACAGGAACGGCGAGAGGAACTCCAGGGTCGTGCCACCATTCCAAGAGTCCCCCAGATGTCTCAGTCCATTCCAGAGGAACCTCTTTTCCCTTCACCGGCTCGTCTTTCACGCCGAGGATCGACTCACACCAGGGTGGCACGTGGCAGAGCCCTGTGGGAAAGCCTCGTGGGAAAGCCTCGAGGGACAGCCTCGAGG
The DNA here is from genome assembly GCF_023091745.1 of Budorcas taxicolor. Lineage (NCBI taxonomy): Eukaryota > Metazoa > Chordata > Mammalia > Artiodactyla > Bovidae > Budorcas > Budorcas taxicolor. The sequence continues at coordinate 86,728 of NW_026291971.1, read as the reverse complement.
GAAAGCCACAGATCCCTTGATCCACGTGACAGGAAGCGTGACACTACTGCTGCAGCTCGGGAGGAAAGCGCACGTGCATGCCCCCACTCGAGACGAGGCCTGACTCCCCTGGGGAGACTCAGAAGCAGCCCAAGATCCATGGCAACACTGGAGAGGAATCCTCAGGTTCCGGCCCCGACTTCACACAAGGACTGAGGCCCCGGCCTGGACGGGAGAGGAATCCCGAGAGGCCCCCTAGCAACTCGCATGGGGACTGGCCTTTCCTGAGGCCAGCAGAGCGGGTCCCTGAGGTCCCCGTCGTAACTCGAGAAAACCTGCCGCAACTCGAGAAAATCCAGGAAGTTCTCCCCTCCAGGCGAGATGAGGCCCATTTCCGCTGAGGCGTCTCGAGGCTGATCACACCTCACCTCTGGAACTTCGAAAGGGTCCTTCACACCCTTGGTGCAAATCAAGAAGTTCCCCGACATAGCCGTCTCCACTCGAGAGGAATCACGAGTGTCCCGCCCACATCCAGAGGAGCCCCGTTTCCGCCTCATAGCTCGAGATGAGGGATCCTTTCCCTGCTTCGTCGGGAAAGAGTTCCCGGCGTTCCCGTCGCATCTCAAGAGGAGGCCCTCTCAACAGGAACGGCGAGAGGAACTCCAGGGTCGTGCCACCATTCCAAGAGTCCCCCAGATGTCTCAGTCCATTCCAGAGGAACCTCTTTTCCCTTCACCGGCTCGTCTTTCACGCCGAGGATCGACTCACACCAAGGTGGCACGTGGCACAGCCCTGTGGGAAAGCCTCGTGGGAAAGCCTCGAGGGACAGCTTCGAGGGAAAGCCACAGATCCCTTGATCCACATGCCAGGAAGCGTGACACTACTGCTGCAACTCGGGAGGAAAGCGCACGTGCATGCCCCCACTCGAGACGAGGCCTGACTCCCCTGGGTAGACTCAGAAGCACCCCAAGATCCATGGCAACACTGGAGAGGAATCCTCAGGTTCCGGCCCCGACTCCACACAAGGACTGAGGCCCCGGCATGGACGGGAGAGGAATCCCGAGAGGTCCGCTAGCAACTCGCATGGGGACTGGCCTTTCCTGAGGCCAGCAGAGCGGGTCCCTGAGGTCCCCGTCGTAACTCGAGAAGACCTGCCGCAACTCGAGAAAATCCAGGAGGTTCTCCCCTCCAGGCAAGATGAGGCCCATTTCCGCTGAGGCGTCTCGAGGCTGATCACACCTCACCTCTGGAACTTCGAAAGGGTCCTTCACACCCTTGGTGCAAATCAAGAAGTTCCCCGACATACCCGTCTCCACTCGAGAGGAATCACGAGGGTCCCGCCCACATCCAGAGGAGCCCCGTTTCCGCCTCGTAGCTCGAGATGAGGGATCCTTTCCCTGCTTCGTCGGGAAAGAGTTCCCGGCGTTCCCGTCGCATCTCAAGAGGAGGCCCTCTCAACAGGAACGGCGAGAGGAACTCCAGGGTCGTGCCACCATTCCAAGAGTCCCCCAGATGTCTCAGTCCATTACAGAGGAACCTCTTTTCCCTTCACCGGCTCGTCTTTCACGCCGAGGATCGACTCACACCAAGGTGGCACGTGGCACAGCCCTGTGGGAAAGCCTCGTGGGAAAGCCTCGAGGGACAGCCTCGAGGGAAAGCCACAGATCCTTTGATCCACGTGACAGGAAGCGTGACACTACTGCTGCAGCTCGGGAGGAAAGCGCACGTGCATGCCCCCACTCGAGACGAGGCCTGACTCCCCTGGGGAGACTCAGAATCACCCCAAGATCCATGGCAACACTGGAGAGGAATCCTCAGGTTCCAGCCCCGACTCCCCACAAGGACTGAGGCTCCGGCATGGACAGGAGAGGAAACCCGAGAGATCCCCTAGCCACTCGCATGGGGACTGGCCTTTCCTGAGGCCACCAGAGCGGGTCCCTGAGGTCCCCGTCGTAACTCTAGAAGACCTGCCGCAACTCGAGAAAATCCAGGAGGTTCTCCCCTCCAGGCGAGATGAGGCCCATTTCCGCTGAGGCGTCTCGAGGCTGATCACACCTCACCTCTGGAACTTCGAAAGGGTCCTTCACACCCTTGGTGCAAATCAAGAAGTTTCCCGACATACCCGTCTCCACTCGAGAGGAATCACGAGGGTCCCGCCCACATCCAGAGGAGCCCCGGGTCCGCCTCGTAGCTCGAGATGAGGGATCCTTTCCCTGCTTCGTCGGGAAAGAGTTCCCGGCGTTCCCGTCGCATCTCAAGAGGAGGCCCTCTCAACAGGAACGGCGAGAGGAACTCCAGGGTCGTGCCAGCATTCCAAGAGTCCCCCAGATGTCTCAGTCCATTCCAGAGGAACCTCTTTTCCCTTCACCGGCTCGTCTTTCACGCCGAGGATCGACTCACACCAAGGTGGCACGTGGCACAGCCCTGTGGGAAAGCCTCGTGGGAAAGCCTCGAGGGACAGCCTCGAGGGAAAGCCACAGATCCCTTGATCCACGTGACAGGAAGCGTGACACTACTGCTGCAGCTCGGGAGGAAAGCGCACGTGCATGGCCCCACTCGAGACGAGGCCTGACTCCCCTGGGGAGACTCAGAAGCACCCAAAGATCCATGGCAACACTGGAGAGGAATCCTCAGGTTCCGGCCCCGACTCCACACAAGGACTGAGGCCCCGGCATGGACGGGAGAGGAAACCCGAGAGGTCCCCTGGCCACTCGTATGGAGACTGGCCTTTCCTGAGGCCACCAGAGCGGGTCCCTGAGGTCCCCGTCGTAACTCGAGAAGACCTGCCGCAACTCCAGAAAATCCAGGAGGTTCTCCCCTCCAGGCGAGATGAGGCCCATTTCCGCTGAGGCGTCTTGAGGCTGATCACACCTCCCCTCTGGAACTACGAAAGGGTCCTTCACACCCTTGGTGCAAATCAAGAAGTTCCCCGACATACCCGTCTCCACTCGAGAGGAATCACGAGGGTCCCGCCCACATCCAGAGGAGCCCCGTTTCCGCCTCGTAGCTCGAGATGAGGGATCCTTTCCCTGCTTCTTCGGGAAAGAGATCCCGGCGTTCCCGTCGCATCTCAAGAGGAGGCCCTCTCAACAGGAACGGCGACAGGAACTCCAGGGTCGTGCCAGCATTCCAAGAGTCCCCCAGATGTCTCAGTCCATTCCAGAGGAACCTCTTTTCCCTTCACCGGCTCGTCTTTCACGCCGAGGATCGACTCACACCAAGGTGGCACGTGGCACAGCCCTGTGGGAAAGCCTCGTGGGAAAGCCTCGAGGGACAGCCTCGAGGGAAAGCCACAGATCCCTTGATCCACGTGACAGGAAGCGTGACACTACTGCTGCAGCTCGGGAGGAAAGCGCACGTGCATGCCCCCACTCGAGACGAGGCCTGACTCCCCTGGGGAGACTCAGAATCACCCCAAGATCCATGGCAACACTGGAGAGGAATCCTCAGGTTCCAGCCCCGACTCCACACAAGGACTGAGGCTCCGGCATGGACAGGAGAGGAAACCCGAGAGATCCCCTAGCCACTCGCATGGGGACTGGCCTTTCCTGAGGCCACCAGAGCGGGTCCCTGAGGTCCCCGTCGTAACTCTAGAAGACCTGCCGCAACTCGAGAAAATCCAGGAGGTTCTCCCCTCCAGGCGAGATGAGGCCCATTTCCGCTGAGGCGTCTCGAGGCTGATCACACCTCACCTCTGGAACTTCGAAAGGGTCCTTCACACCCTTGGTGCAAATCAAGAAGTTTCCCGACATACCCGTCTCCACTCGAGAGGAATCACGAGGGTCCCGCCCACATCCAGGGGAACCCCGGGTCCGCCTCGTAGCTCGAGATGAGGGATCCTTTCCCTGCTTCGTCGGGAAAGAGTTCCCGGCGTTCCCGTCGCATCTCAAGAGGAGGCCCTCTCAACAGGAACGGCGAGAGGAACTCCAGGGTCGTGCCAGCATTCCAAGAGTCCCCCAGATGTCTCAGTCCATTCCAGAGGAACCTCTTTTCCCTTCACCGGCTCGTCTTTCACGCCGAGGATCGACTCACACCAAGGTGGCACGTTGCACAGCCCTGTGGGAAAGCCTCGTGGGAAAGCCTCGAGGGACAGCCTCGAGGGAAAGCCACAGATCCCTTGATCCACGTGACAGGAAGCGTGACACTACTGCTGCAGCTCGGGAGGAAAGCGCACGTGCATGCCCCCACTCGAGACGAGGCCTGACTCCCCTGGGGAGACTCAGAAGCAGCCCAAGATCCATGGCAACACTGGAGAGGAATCCTCAGGTTCCGGCCCCGACTTCACACAAGGACTGAGGCCCCGGCCTGGACGGGAGAGGAATCCCGAGAGGCCCCCTAGCAACTCGCATGGGGACTGGCCATTCCTGAGGCCAGCAGAGCGGGTCCCTGAGGTCCCCGTCGTAACTCGAGAAAACCTGCCGCAACTCGAGAAAATCCAGGAAGTTCTCCCCTCCAGGCGAGATGAGGCCCATTTCCGCTGAGGCGTCTCGAGGATGATCACACCTCACCTCTGGAACTTCGAAAGGGTCCTTCACACCCTTGGTGCAAATCAAGAAGTTCCCCGACATAGCCGTCTCCACTCGAGAGGAATCACGAGTGTCCCGCCCACATCCAGAGGAGCCCCGTTTCCGCCTCAAAGCTCGAGATGAGGGATCCTTTCCCTGCTTCGTCGGGAAAGAGTTCCCGGCGTTCCCGTCGCATCTCAAGAGGAGGCCCTCTCAACAGGAACGGCGAGAGGAACTCCAGGGTCGTGCCACCATTCCAAGAGTCCCCCAGATGTCTCAGTCCATTCCAGAGGAACCTCTTTTCCCTTCACCGGCTCGTCTTTCACGCCGAGGATCGACTCACACCAAGGTGGCACGTGGCACAGCCCTGTGGGAAAGCCTCGTGGGAAAGCCTCGAGGGACAGCTTCGAGGGAAAGCCACAGATCCCTTGATCCACGTGCCAGGAAGCATGACACTACTGCTGCAACTCGGGAGGAAAGCGCACGTGCATGCCCCCACTCGAGACGAGGCCTGACTCCCCTGGGTAGACTCAGAAGCACCCCAAGATCCATGGCAACACTGGAGAGGAATCCTCAGGTTCCGGCCCCGACTCCACACAAGGACTGAGGCCGCGGCATGGACGGGAGAGGAATCCCGAGAGGTCCGCCAGCAACTCGCATGGGGACTGGCCTTTCCTGAGGCCAGCAGAGCGGGTCCCTGAGGTCCCCGTCGTAACTCGAGAAGACCTGCCGCAACTCGAGAAAATCCTGGAGGTTCTCCCCTCCAGGCGAGATGAGGCCCATTTCCGCTGAGGCGTCTCGAGGCTGATCACACCTCACCTCTGGAACTTCGAAAGGGTCCTTCACACCATTGGTGCAAATCAAGAAGTTCCCCGACATACCCGTCTCCACTCGAGAGGAATCACGAGGGTCCCGCCCACATCCAGAGGAGCCCCGTTTCCGCCTCGTAGCTCGAGATGAGGGATCCTTTCCCTGCTTCTTCGGAAAGAGTTCCCGGCGTTCCCGTCGCATCTCAAGAGGAGGCCCTCTCAACAGGAACGGCGAGAGGAACTCCAGGGTCGTGCCAGCATTCCAAGAGTCCCCCAGATGTCTCAGTCCATTCCAGAGGAACCTCTTTTCCCTTCACCGGCTCGTCTTTCACGCCGAGGATCGACTCACACCAAGGTGGCACGTGGCACAGCCCTGTGGGAAAGCCTCGTGGGAAAGCCTCGAGGGACAGCCTCGAGGGAAAGCCACAGATCCCTTGATCCACGTGACAGGAAGCGTGACACTACTGCTGCAGCTCGGGAGGAAAGCGCACGTGCATGCCTCCACTCGAGACGAGGCCTGACTCCCCTGGGGAGACTCAGAATCACCCCAAGATCCATGGCAACACTGGAGAGGAATCCTCAGGTTCCAGCCCCGACTCCACACAAGGACTGAGGCTCCGGCATGGACAGGAGAGGAAACCCGAGAGATCCCCTAGCCACTCGCATGGGGACTGGCCTTTCCTGAGGCCACCAGAGCGGGTCCCTGAGGTCCCCGTCGTAACTCGAGAAGACCTGCCGCAACTCGAGAAAATCCAGGAGGTTCTCCCCTCCAGGCGAGATGAGGCCCATTTCCGCTGAGGCGTCTCCAGGCTGATCACACCTCACCTCTGGAACTTCGAAAGGGTCCCTCACACCCTTGGTGCAAATCAAGAAGTATCCCGACATACCCGTCTCCACTCGAGAGGAATCACGAGGGTCCCGCCCACATCCAGAGGAGCCCCGGGTCCGCCTCGTAGCTCGAGATGAGGGATCCTTTCCCTGCTTCGTCGGGAAAGAGTTCCCGGCGTTCCCGTCGCATCTCAAGAGGAGGCCCTCTCAACAGGAACGGCGAGAGGAACTCCAGGGTCGTGCCAGCATTCCAAGAGTCCCCCAGATGTCTCAGTCCATTCCAGAGGAACCTCTTTTCCCTTCACCGGCTCGTCTTTCACGCCGAGGATCGACTCACACCAAGGTGGCACGTGGCACAGCCCTGTGGGAAAGCCTCGTGGGAAAGCCTCGAGGGACAGCCTCGAGGGAAAGCCACAGATCCCTTGATCCACGTGACAGGAAGCGTGACACTGCTGCTGCAGCTTGGGAGGAAAGCGCACGTGCATGTCCCCACTCGAGACGAGGCCTGACTCCCCTGGGGAGACTCAGAAGCACCCCAAGATCCATGGCAACACTGGAGAGGAATCCTCAGGTTCCGGCCCCGACTCCACACAAGGACTGAGGCCCCGGCATGGACGGGAGAGGAATCCCGAGCGGTCCCCTAGCAACTCGCATGGGGACTGGCCTTTCCTGAGGCCACCAGAGCGGGTCCCTGAGGTCCCCGTCGTAACTCGAGAAGACCTGCCGCAACTCGAGAAAATCCAGGAGGTTCTCCCCTCCAGGCGAGATGAGGCCCATTTCCGCTGAGGCGTCTCGAGGCTGATCACACCTCACCTCTGGAACTTCGAAAGGGTCCTTCACACCATTGGTGCAAATCAAGAAGTTCCCCGACATAGCCGTCTCCACTCGAGAGGAATCACGAGTGTCCCGCCCACATCCAGAGGAGCCCCGTTTCCGCCTCATAGCTCGAGATGAGGGATCCTTTCCCTGCTTCGTCGGGAAAGAGTTCCCGGCGCTCCCGTCGCATCTCAAGAGGAGGCCCTCTCAACAGGAACGGCGAGAGGAACTCCAGGGTCGTGCCACCATTCCAAGAGTCCCCCAGATGTCTCAGTCCATTCCAGAGGAACCTCTTTTCCCTTCACCGGCTCGTCTTTCACGCCGAGGATTGACTCACACCAAGGTGGCACGTGGCACAGCCCTGTGGGAAAGCCTCGTGGGAAAGCCTCGAGGGACAGCTTCGAGGGAAAGCCACAGATCCCTTGATCCACGTGCCAGGAAGCGTGACACTACTGCTGCAACTCGGGAGGAAAGCGCACGTGCATGCCCCCACTCGAGACGAGGCCTGACTCCCCTGGGTAGACTCAGAAGCACCCCAAGATCCATGGCAACACTGGAGAGGAATCCTCAGGTTCCGGCCCCGACTCCACACAAGGACTGAGGCCCCGGCATGGACGGGAGAGGAATCCCGAGAGGTCCGCTAGCAACTCGCATGGGGACTGGCCTTTCCTGAGGCCAGCAGAGCGGGTCCCTGAGGTCCCCGTCGTAACTCGAGAAGACCTGCCGCAACTCGAGAAAATCCTGGAGGTTCTCCCCTCCAGGCGAGATGAGGCCCATTTCCGCTGAGGCGTCTCGAGGCTGATCACACCTCACCTCTGGAACTTCGAAAGGGTCCTTCACACCATTGGTGCAAATCAAGAAGTTCCCCGACATACCCGTCTCCACTCGAGAGGAATCACGAGGGTCCCGCCCACATCCAGAGGAGCCCCGTTTCCGCCTCGTAGCTCGAGATGAGGGATCCTTTCCCTGCTTCTTCGGGAAAGAGTTCCCGGCGTTCCCGTCGCATCTCAAGAGGAGGCCCTCTCAACAGGAACGGCGAGAGGAACTCCAGGGTCGTGCCAGCATTCCAAGAGTCCCCCAGATGTCTCAGTCCATTACAGAGGAACCTCTTTTCCCATCACCGGCTCGTCTTTCACGCCGAGGATCGACTCACACCAAGGTGGCACGTGGCACAGCCCTGTGGGAAAGCCTCGTGGGAAAGCCTCGAGGGACAGCCTCGAGGGAAAGCCACAGATCCCTTGATCCACGTGACAGGAAGCGTGACACTACTGCTGCAGCTCGGGAGGAAAGCGCACGTGCATGGCCCCACTCGAGACGAGGCCTGACTCCCCTGGGGAGACTCAGAAGCACCCAAAGATCCATGGCAACACTGGAGAGGAATCCTCAGGTTCCGGCCCCGACTCCACACAAGGACTGAGGCCCCGGCATGGACGGGAGAGGAAACCCGAGAGGTCCCCTGGCCACTCGTATGGAGACTGGCCTTTCCTGAGGCCACCAGAGCGGGTCCCTGAGGTCCCCGTCGTAACTCGAGAAGACCTGCCGCAACTCGAGAAAATCCAGGAGGTTCTCCCCTCCAGGCGAGATGAGGCCCATTTCCGCTGAGGCGTCTTGAGGCTGATCACACCTCCCCTCTGGAACTACGAAAGGGTCCTTCACACCCTTGGTGCAAATCAAGAAGTTCCCCGACATACCCGTCTCCACTCGAGAGGAATCACGAGGGTCCCGCCCACATCCAGAGGAGCCCCGTTTCCGCCTCGTAGCTCGAGATGAGGGATCCTTTCCCTGCTTCTTCGGGAAAGAGTTCCCGGCGTTCCCGTCGCCTCTCAAGAGGAGGCCCTCTCAACAGGAACGGCGAGAGGAACTCCAGGGTCGTGCCAGCATTCCAAGAGTCCCCCAGATGTCTCAGTCCATTCCAGAGGAACCTCTTTTCCCTTCAGCGGCTCGTCTTTCACGCCGAGGATCGACTCACACCAAGGTGGCACGTGGCACAGCCCTGTGGGAAAGCCTCGTGGGAAAGCCTCGAGGGACAGCCTCGAGGGAAAGCCACAGATCCCTTGATCCACGTGACAGGAAGCGTGACACTACTGCTGCAGCTCGGGAGGAAAGCGCACGTGCATGCCCCCACTCGAGACGAGGCCTGACTCCCCTGGGGAGACTCAGAATCACCCCAAGATCCATGGCAACACTGGAGAGGAATCCTCAGGTTCCAGCCCCGACTCCACACAAGGACTGAGGCTCCGGCATGGACAGGAGAGGAAACCCGAGAGATCCCCTAGCCACTCGCATGGGGACTGGCCTTTCCTGAGGCCACCAGAGCGGGTCCCTGAGGTCCCCGTCGTAACTCTAGAAGACCTGCCGCAACTCGAGAAAATCCAGGAGCTTCTCCCCTCCAGGCGAGATGAGGCCCATTTCCGCTGAGGCGTCTCGAGGCTGATCACACCTCACCTCTGGAACTTCGAAAGGGTCCTTCACACCCTTGGTGCAAATCAAGAAGTTTCCCGACATACCCGTCTCCACTCGAGAGGAATCACGAGGGTCCCGCCCACATCCAGGGGAACCCCGGGTCCGCCTCGTAGCTCGAGATGAGGGATCCTTTCCCTGCTTCGTCGGGAAAGAGTTCCCGGCGTTCCCGTCGCATCTCAAGAGGAGGCCCTCTCAACAGGAACGGCGAGAGGAACTCCAGGGTCGTGCCAGCATTCCAAGAGTCCCCCAGATGTCTCAGTCCATTCCAGAGGAACCTCTTTTCCCTTCACCGGCTCGTCTTTCACGCCGAGGATCGACTCACACCAAGGTGGCACGTTGCACAGCCCTGTGGGAAAGCCTCGTGGGAAAGCCTCGAGGGACAGCCTCGAGGGAAAGCCACAGATCCCTTGATCCACGTGACAGGAAGCGTGACACTACTGCTGCAGCTCGGGAGGAAAGCGCACGTGCATGCCCCCACTCGAGACGAGGCCTGACTCCCCTGGGGAGACTCAGAAGCAGCCCAAGATCCATGGCAACACTGGAGAGGAATCCTCAGGTTCCGGCCCCGACTTCACACAAGGACTGAGGCCCCGGCCTGGACGGGAGAGGAATCCCGAGAGGCCCCCTAGCAACTCGCATGGGGACTGGCCTTTCCTGAGGCCAGCAGAGCGGGTCCCTGAGGTCCCCGTCGTAACTCGAGAAAACCTGCCGCAACTCGAGAAAATCCAGGAAGTTCTCCCCTCCAGGCGAGATGAGGCCCATTTCCGCTGAGGCGTCTCGAGGCTGATCACACCTCACCTCTGGAACTTCGAAAGGGTCCTTCACACCCTTGGTGCAAATCAAGAAGTTCCCCGACATAGCCGTCTCCACTCGAGAGGAATCACGAGTGTCCCGCCCACATCCAGAGGAGCCCCGTTTCCGCCTCATAGCTCGAGATGAGGGATCCTTTCCCTGCTTCGTCGGGAAAGAGTTCCCGGCGTTCCCGTCGCATCTCAAGAGGAGGCCCTCTCAACAGGAACGGCGAGAGGAACTCCAGGGTCGTGCCACCATTCCAAGAGTCCCCCAGATGTCTCAGTCCATTCCAGAGGAACCTCTTTTCCCTTCACCGGCTCGTCTTTCACGCCGAGGATCGACTCACACCAAGGTGGCACGTGGCACAGCCCTGTGGGAAAGCCTCGTGGGAAAGCCTCGAGGGACAGCTTCGAGGGAAAGCCACAGATCCCTTGATCCACGTGCCAGGAAGCGTGACACTACTGCTGCAACTCGGGAGGAAAGCGCACGTGCATGCCCCCACTCGAGACGAGGCCTGACTCCCCTGGGTAGACTCAGAAGCACCCCAAGATCCATGGCAACACTGGAGAGGAATCCTCAGGTTCCGGCCCCGACTCCACACAAGGACTGAGGCCGCGGCATGGACGGGAGAGGAATCCCGAGAGGTCCGCCAGCAACTCGCATGGGGACTGGCCTTTCCTGAGGCCAGCAGAGCGGGTCCCTGAGGTCCCCGTCGTAACTCGAGAAGACCTGCCGCAACTCGAGAAAATCCTGGAGGTTCTCCCCTCCAGGCGAGATGAGGCCCATTTCCGCTGAGGCGTCTCGAGGCTGATCACACCTCACCTCTGGAACTTCGAAAGGGTCCTTCACACCATTGGTGCAAATCAAGAAGTTCCCCGACATACCCGTCTCCACTCGAGAGGAATCACGAGGGTCCCGCCCACATCCAGAGGAGCCCCGTTTCCGCCTCGTAGCTCGAGATGAGGGATCCTTTCCCTGCTTCTTCGGAAAGAGTTCCCGGCGTTCCCGTCGCATCTCAAGAGGAGGCCCTCTCAACAGGAACGGCGAGAGGAACTCCAGGGTCGTGCCAGCATTCCAAGAGTCCCCCAGATGTCTCAGTCCATTCCAGAGGAACCTCTTTTCCCTTCACCGGCTCGTCTTTCACGCCGAGGATCGACTCACACCAAGGTGGCACGTTGCACAGCCCTGTGGGAAAGCCTCGTGGGAAAGCCTCGAGGGACAGCCTCGAGGGAAAGCCACAGATCCCTTGATCCACGTGACAGGAAGCGTGACACTACTGCTGCAGCTCGGGAGGAAAGCGCACGTGCATGCCCCCACTCGAGACGAGGCCTGACTCCCCTGGGGAGACTCAGAAGCAGCCCAAGATCCATGGCAACACTGGAGAGGAATCCTCAGGTTCCGGCCCCGACTTCACACAAGGACTGAGGCCCCGGCCTGGACGGGAGAGGAATCCCGAGAGGCCCCCTAGCAACTCGCATGGGGACTGGCCTTTCCTGAGGCCAGCAGAGCGGGTCCCTGAGGTCCCCGTCGTAACTCGAGAAAACCTGCCGCAACTCGAGAAAATCCAGGAAGTTCTCCCCTCCAGGTGAGATGAGGCCCATTTCCGCTGAGGCGTCTCGAGGCTGATCACACCTCACCTCTGGAACTTCGAAAGGGTCCTTCACACCCTTGGTGCAAATCAAGAAGTTCCCCGACATAGCCGTCTCCACTCGAGAGGAATCACGAGTGTCCCGCCCACATCCAGAGGAGCCCCGTTTCCGCCTCATAGCTCGAGATGAGGGATCCTTTCCCTGCTTCGTCGGGAAAGAGTTCCCGGCGTTCCCGTCGCATCTCAAGAGGAGGCCCTCTCAACAGGAACGGCGAGAGGAACTCCAGGGTCGTGCCACCATTCCAAGAGTCCCCCAGATGTCTCAGTCCATTCCAGAGGAACCTCTTTTCCCTTCACCGGCTCGTCTTTCACGCCGAGGATCGACTCACACCAAGGTGGCACGTGGCACAGCCCTGTGGGAAAGCCTCGTGGGAAAGCCTCGAGGGACAGCTTCGAGGGAAAGCCACAGATCCCTTGATCCACGTGCCAGGAAGCGTGACACTACTGCTGCAACTCGGGAGGAAAGCGCACGTGCATGCCCCCACTCGAGACGAGGCCTGACTCCCCTGGGTAGACTCAGAAGCACCCCAAGATCCATGGCAACACTGGAGAGGAATCCTCAGGTTCCGGCCCCGACTCCACACAAGGACTGAGGCCGCGGCATGGACGGGAGAGGAATCCCGAGAGGTCCGCCAGCAACTCGCATGGGGACTGGCCTTTCCTGAGGCCAGCAGAGCGGGTCCCTGAGGTCCCCGTCGTAACTCGAGAAGACCTGCCGCAACTCGAGAAAATCCTGGAGGTTCTCCCCTCCAGGCGAGATGAGGCCCATTTCCGCTGAGGCGTCTCGAGGCTGATCACACCTCACCTCTGGAACTTCGAAAGGGTCCTTCACACCATTGGTGCAAATCAAGAAGTTCCCCGACATACCCGTCTCCACTCGAGAGGAATCACGAGGGTCCCGCCCACATCCAGAGGAGCCCCGTTTCCGCCTCGTAGCTCGAGATGAGGGATCCTTTCCCTGCTTCTTCGGAAAGAGTTCCCGGCGTTCCCGTCGCATCTCAAGAGGAGGCCCTCTCAACAGGAACGGCGAGAGGAACTCCAGGGTCGTGCCAGCATTCCAAGAGTCCCCCAGATGTCTCAGTCCATTCCAGAGGAACCTCTTTTCCCTTCACCGGCTCGTCTTTCACGCCGAGGATCGACTCACACCAAGGTGGCACGTGGCACAGCCCTGTGGGAAAGCCTCGTGGGAAAGCCTCGAGGGACAGCCTCGAGGGAAAGCCACAGATCCCTTGATCCACGTGACAGGAAGCGTGACACTACTGCTGCAGCTCGGGAGGAAAGCGCACGTGCATGCCTCCACTCGATACGAGGCCTGACTCCCCTGGGGAGACTCAGAATCACCCCAAGATCCATGGCAACACTGGAGAGGAATCCTCAGGTTCCAGCCCCGACTCCACACAAGGACTGAGGCTCCGGCATGGACAGGAGAGGAAACCCGAGAGATCCCCTAGCCACTCGCATGGGGACTGGCCTTTCCTGAGGCCACCAGAGCGGGTCCCTGAGGTCCCCGTCGTAACTCGAGAAGACCTGCCGCAACTCGAGAAAATCCAGGAGGTTCTCCCCTCCAGGCGAGATGAGGCCCATTTCCGCTGAGGCGTCTCCAGGCTGATCACACCTCACCTCTGGAACTTCGAAAGGGTCCCTCACACCCTTGGTGCAAATCAAGAAGTTTCCCGACATACCCGTCTCCACTCGAGAGGAATCACGAGGGTCCCGCCCACATCCAGAGGAGCCCCGGGTCCGCCTCGTAGCTCGAGATGAGGGATCCTTTCCCTGCTTCGTCGGGAAAGAGTTCCCGGCGTTCCCGTCGCATCTCAAGAGGAGGCCCTCTCAACAGGAACGGCGAGAGGAACTCCAGGGTCGTGCCAGCATTCCAAGAGTCCCCCAGATGTCTCAGTCCATTCCAGAGGAACCTCTTTTCCCTTCACCGGCTCGTCTTTCACGCCGAGGATCGACTCACACCAAGGTGGCACGTGGCACAGCCCTGTGGGAAAGCCTCGTGGGAAAGCCTCGAGGGACAGCCTCGAGGGAAAGCCACAGATCCCTTGATCCACGTGACAGGAAGCGTGACACTGCTGCTGCAGCTTGGGAGGAAAGCGCACGTGCATGTCCCCACTCGAGACGAGGCCTGACTCCCCTGGGGAGACTCAGAAGCACCCCAAGATCCATGGCAACACTGGAGAGGAATCCTCAGGTTCCGGCCCCGACTCCACACAAGGACTGAGGCCCCGGCATGGACGGGAGAGGAATCCCGAGCGGTCCCCTAGCAACTCGCATGGGGACTGGCCTTTCCTGAGGCCACCAGAGCGGGTCCCTGAGGTCCCCGTCGTAACTCGAGAAGACCTGCCGCAACTCGAGAAAATCCAGGAGGTTCTCCCCTCCAGGCGAGATGAGGCCCATTTCCGCTGAGGCGTCTCGAGGCTGATCACACCTCACCTCTGGAACTTCGAAAGGGTCCTTCACACCATTGGTGCAAATCAAGAAGTTCCCCGACATAGCCGTCTCCACTCGAGAGGAATCACGAGTGTCCCGCCCACATCCAGAGGAGCCCCGTTTCCGCCTCATAGCTCGAGATGAGGGATCCTTTCCCTGCTTCGTCGGGAAAGAGTTCCCGGCGCTCCCGTCGCATCTCAAGAGGAGGCCCTCTCAACAGGAACGGCGAGAGGAACTCCAGGGTCGTGCCACCATTCCAAGAGTCCCCCAGATGTCTCAGTCCATTCCAGAGGAACCTCTTTTCCCTTCACCGGCTCGTCTTTCACGCCGAGGATCGACTCACACCAAGGTGGCACGTGGCACAGCCCTGTGGGAAAGCCTCGTGGGAAAGCCTCGAGGGACAGCTTCGAGGGAAAGCCACAGATCCCTTGATCCACGTGCCAGGAAGCATGACACTACTGCTGCAACTCGGGAGGAAAGCGCACGTGCATGCCCCCACTCGAGACGAGGCCTGACTCCCCTGGGTAGACTCAGAAGCACCCCAAGATCCATGGCAACACTGGAGAGGAATCCTCAGGTTCCGGCCCCGACTCCACACAAGGACTGAGGCCCCGGCATGGACGGGAGAGGAATCCCGAGAGGTCCGCTAGCAACTCGCATGGGGACTGGCCTTTCCTGAGGCCAGCAGAGCGGGTCCCTGAGGTCCCCGTCGTAACTCGAGAAGACCTGCCGCAACTCGAGAAAATCCTGGAGGTTCTCCCCTCCAGGCGAGATGAGGCCCATTTCCGCTGAGGCGTCTCGAGGCTGATCACACCTCACCTCTGGAACTTCGAAAGGGTCCTTCACACCATTGGTGCAAATCAAGAAGTTCCCCGACATACCCGTCTCCACTCGAGAGGAATCACGAGGGTCCCGCCCACATCCAGAGGAGCCCCGTTTCCGCCTCGTAGCTCGAGATGAGGGATCCTTTCCCTGCTTCTTCGGGAAAGAGTTCCCGGCGTTCCCGTCGCATCTCAAGAGGAGGCCCTCTCAACAGGAACGGCGAGAGGAACTCCAGGGTCGTGCCAGCATTCCAAGAGTCCCCCAGATGTCTCAGTCCATTACAGAGGAACCTCTTTTCCCATCACCGGCTCGTCTTTCACGCCGAGGATCGACTCACACCAAGGTGGCACGTGGCACAGCCCTGTGGGAAAGCCTCGTGGGAAAGCCTCGAGGGACAGCTTCGAGGGAAAGCCACAGATCCCTTGATCCACGTGCCAGGAAGCGTGACACTACTGCTGCAGCTCGGGAGGAAAGCGCACGTGCATGCCCCCACTCGAGACGAGGCCTGACTCCCCTGCGTAGACTCAGAAGCACCCCAAGATCCATGGCAACACTGGAGAGGAATCCTCAGGTTCCGGCCCCGACTCCACACAAGGACTGAGGCCCCGGCATGGACGGGAGAGGAATCCCGAGAGGTCCGCTAGCAACTCGCATGGGGACTGGCCTTTCCTGAGGCCAGCAGAGCGGGTCCCTGAGGTCCCCGTCGTAACTCGAGAAGACCTGCCGCAATTCGAGAAAATCCAGGAGGTTCTCCCCTCCAGGCGAGATGAGGCCCATTTCCGCTGAGGCGTCTCCAGGCTGATCACACCTCACCTCTGTAACTTCGAAAGGGTCCCTCACACCCTTGGTGCAAATCAAGAAGTTTCCCGACATACCCGTCTCCACTCGAGAGGAATCACGAGGGTCCCGCCCACATCCAGAGGAGCCCCGGGTCCGCCTCGTAGCTCGAGATGAGGGATCCTTTCCCTGCTTCGTCGGGAAAGAGTTCCCGGCGTTCCCGTCGCATCTCAAGAGGAGGCCCTCTCAACAGGAACGGCGAGAGGAACTCCAGGGTCGTGCCAGCATTCCAAGAGTCCCCCAGATGTCTCAGTCCATTCCAGAGGAACCTCTTTTCCCTTCACCGGCTCGTCTTTCACGCCGAGGATCGACTCACACCAAGGTGGCACGTGGCACAGCCCTGTGGGAAAGCCTCGTGGGAAAGCCTCGAGGGACAGCTTCGAGGGAAAGCCACAGATCCCTTGATCCACGTGCCAGGAAGCGTGACACTACTGCTGCAGCTCGGGAGGAAAGCGCACGTGCATGCCCCCACTCGAGACGAGGCCTGACTCCCCTGGGTAGACTCAGAAGCACCCCAAGATCCATGGCAACACTGGAGAGGAATCCTCAGGTTCCGGCCCCGACTCCACACAAGGACTGAGGCCCCGGCATGGACGGGAGAGGAATCCCGAGAGGTCCGCTAGCAACTCGCATGGGGACTGGCCTTTCCTGAGGCCAGCAGAGCGGGTCCCTGAGGTCCCCGTCGTAACTCGAGAAGACCTGCCGCAACTCGAGAAAATCCAGGAGGTTCTCCCCTCCAAGCGAGATGAGGCCCATTTCCGCTGAGGCGTCTCCAGGCTGATCACACCTCACCTCTGTAACTTCGAAAGGGTCCCTCACACCCTTGGTGCAAATCAAGAAGTTTCCCGACATACCCGTCTCCACTCGAGAGGAATCACGAGGGTCCCGCCCACATCCAGAGGAGCCCCGGGTCCGCCTCGTAGCTCGAGATGAGGGATCCTTTCCCTGCTTCGTCGGGAAAGAGTTCCCGGCGTTCCCGTCGCATCTCAAGAGGAGGCCCTCTCAACAGGAACGGCGAGAGGAACTCCAGGGTCGTGCCAGCATTCCAAGAGTCCCCCAGAAGTCTCAGTCCATTCCAGAGGAACCTCTTTTCCCTTCACCGGCACGTCTTTCACGCCGAGGATCGACTCACACCAAGGTGGCACGTGGCACAGCCCTGTGGGAAAGCCTCGTGGGAAAGCCTCGAGGGACAGCTTCGAGGGAAAGCCACAGATCCCTTGATCCACGTGCCAGGAAGCGTGACACTACTGCTGCAGCTCGGGAGGAAAGCGCACGTGCATGCCCCCACTCGAGACGAGGCCTGACTCCCCTGGGGATACTCAGAAGCACCCCAAGATCCATGGCAACACTGGAGAGGAATCCTCAGGTTCCGGCCCCGACTCCACACAAGGACTGAGGCCCCGGCATGGACGGGAGAGGAATCCCGAGAGGTCCGCTAGCAACTCGCATGGGGACTGGCCTTTCCTGAGGCCAGCAGAGCGGGTCCCTGAGGTCCCCGTCGTAACTCGAGAAGACCTGCCGCAACTCGAGAAAATCCAGGAGGTTCTCCCCTCCAGGCGAGATGAGGCCCATTTCCACTGAGGCGTCTCGAGGCTGATCACACCTCACCTCTGGAACTTCGAAAGGGTCCTTCACACCATTGGTGCAAATCAAGAAGTTCCCCGACATACCCGTCTCCACTCGAGAGGAATCACGAGGGTCCCGCCCACATCCAGAGGAGCCCCGTTTCCGCCTCGTAGCTCGAGATGAGGGATCCTTTCCCTGCTTCTTCGGGAAAGAGTTCCCGGCGTTCCCGTCGCATCTCAAGAGGAGGCCCTCTCAACAGGAACGGCGAGAGGAACTCCAGGGTCGTGCCAGCATTCCAAGAGTCCCCCAGATGTCTCAGTCCATTACAGAGGAACCTCTTTTCCCTTCACCGGCTCGTCTTTCATGCCGAGGATCGACTCACACCAAGGTGGCACGTGGCACAGCCCTGTGGGAAAGCCTCGTGGGAAAGCCTCCAGGGACAGCCTCGAGGGAAAGCCACAGATCCCTTGATCCACGTGACAGGAAGCGTGACACTACTGCTGCAGCTCGGGAGGAAAGCGCACGTGCATGCCCCCACTCGAGACGAGGCCTGACTCCCCTGGGGAGACTCAGAATCACCCCAAGATCCATGGCAACACTGGAGAGGAATCCTCAGGTTCCAGCCCCGACTCCACACAAGGACTGAGGCTCCGGCATGGACAGGAGAGGAAACCCGAGAGATCCCCTAGCCACTCGCATGGGGACTGGCCTTTCCTGAGGCCACCAGAGCGGGTCCCTGAGGTCCCCGTCGTAACTCTAGAAGACCTGCCGCAACTCGAGAAAATCCAGGAGGTTCTCCCCTCCAGGCGAGATGAGGCCCATTTCCGCTGAGGCGTCTCGAGGCTGATCACACCTCACCTCTGGAACTTCGAAAGGGTCCTTCACACCCTTGGTGCAAATCAAGAAGTTTCCCGACATACCCGTCTCCACTCGAGAGGAATCACGAGGGTCCCGCCCACATCCAGAGGAGCCCCGGGTCCGCCTCGTAGCTCGAGATGAGGGATCCTTTCCCTGCTTCGTCGGGAAAGAGTTCCCGGCGTTCCCGTCGCATCTCAAGAGGAGGCCCTCTCAACAGGAACGGTGAGAGGAACTCCAGGGTCGTGCCAGCATTCCAAGAGTCCCCCAGATGTCTCAGTCCATTCCACAGGAACCTCTTTTCCCTTCACCGGCTCGTCTTTCACGCCGAGGATCGACTCACACCAAGGTGGCACGTGGCACAGCCCTGTGGGAAAGCCTCGTGGGAAAGCCTCGAGGGACAGCCTCGAGGGAAAGCCACAGATCCCTTGATCCACGTGACAGGAAGCGTGACACTACTGCTGCAGCTCGGGAGGAAAGCGCACGTGCATGGCCCCACTCGAGACGAGGCCTGACTCACCTGGGGAGACTCAGAAGCACCCAAAGATCCATGGCAACACTGGAGAGGTATCCTCAGGTTCCGGCCCCGACTCCACACAAGGACTGAGGCCCCGGCATGGACGGGAGAGGAAACCCGAGAGGTCCCCTGGCCACTCGCATGGGGACTGGCCTTTCCTGAGGCCACCAGAGCGGGTCCCTGAGGTCCCCGTCGTAACTCGAGAAGACCTGCCGCAACTCGAGAAAATCCAGGAGGTTCTCCCCTCCAGGCGAGATGAGGCCCATTTCCGCTGAGGCGTCTCGAGGCTGATCACACCTCACCTCTGGAACTTCGAAAGGGTCCTTCACACCCTTGGTGCAAATCAAGAAGTTCCCCGACATAGCCGTCTCCACTCGAGAGGAATCACGAGTGTCCCGCCCACATCCAGAGGAGCCCCGTTTCCGCCTCATAGCTCGAGATGAGGGATCCTTTCCCTGCTTCGTCGGGAAAGAGTTCCCGGCGTTCCCGTCGCATCTCAAGAGGAGGCCCTCTCAACAGGAACGGCGAGAGGAACTCCAGGGTCGTGCCACCATTCCAAGAGTCCCCCAGATGTCTCAGTCCATTCCAGAGGAACCTCTTTTCCCTTCACCGGCTCGTCTTTCACGCCGAGGATCGACTCACACCAAGGTGGCACGTGGCACATCCCTGTGGGAAAGCCTCGTGGGAAAGTCTCGAGGGACAGCTTCGAGGGAAAGCCACAGATCCCTTGATCCACGTGCCAGGAAGCGTGACACTACTGCTGCAACTCGGGAGGAAAGCGCACGTGCATGCCCCCACTCGAGACGAGGCCTGACTCCCCTGGGTAGACTCAGAAGCACCCCAAGATCCATGGCAACACTGGAGAGGAATCCTCAGGTTCCGGCCCCGACTCCACACAAGGACTGAGGCCCCGGCATGGACGGGAGAGGAATCCCGAGAGGTCCGCTAGCAACTCGCATGGGGACTGGCCTTTCCTGAGGCCAGCAGAGCGGGTCCCTGAGGTCCCCGTCGTAACTCGAGAAGACCTGCCGCAACTCGAGAAAATCCAGGAGGTTCTCCCCTCCAGGCGAGATGAGGCCCATTTCCGCTGAGGCGTCTCGAGGCTGATCACACCTCAAATCTGGAACTTCGAAAGGGTCCCTCACACCCTTGGTGCAAATCAAGAAGTTCCCCGACATACCCGTTTCCACTCGAGAGGAATCACGAGGGTCCCGCCCAAATCCTGAGCAGCCCCGTTTCCGCCTCGTAGCTCGAGATGAGGGATCCTTTCCCTGCTTCGTCGGGAAAGAGTTCCCGGCGTTCCCGTCGCATCTCAAGAGGAGGCCCTCTCAACAGGAACGGCGAGAGGAACTCCAGGGTCGTGCCACCATTCCAAGAGTCCCCCAGATGTCTCAGTCCATTCCAGAGGAACCTCTTTTCCCTTCACCGGCTCGTCTTTCACGCCGAGGATCGACTCACACCAAGGTGGCACGTGGCACAGCCCTGTGGGAAAGCCTCGTGGGAAAGCCTCGAGGGACAGCCTCGAGGGAAAGCCACAGATCCCTTGATTCACGTGACAGGAAGCGTGAAACTACTGCTGCAGCACGGGAGGAATGCACACGTGCATGCCCCCACTCGAGACGAGGCCTGACTCCCCTGGGGAGACTCAGAAGCACCCCAAGATCCATGGCAACACTGGAGAGGAAACCTCAGGTTCCGGCCCTGACTCCACACAAGGAGTGAGGCCCCGGCATGGACGGGAGAGGAATCCCGAGAGGCCCCCTACCAACTCGCATGGGGACTGGCCTTTCCTGAGGCCACCAGAGCGGGTCCCTGAGGTCCCCGTCGTAACTCGAGAAGACCTGCCGCAACTCGAGAAAATCCAGGAGGTTCTCCCCTCCAGGCGAGATGAGGCCCATTTCTGCTGAGGCGTCTCGAGGCGGATCACACCTCACCTCTGGAACTTCGAAAGGCTCCTTCACACCCCTGCTGCAAATCAAGAAGTTCCCCGACATACCCGTCTCCACTCGAGAGGAATCCCGAGAGGTCCCCTAGCAACTCACATGGGGACTGGCCTTTCCTGAGGCCACCAGAGCGGGTCCCTGAGGTCCCCGTCGTAACTCGAGAAGACCTGCCGCAACTCGAGAAAATCCAGGAGGTTCTCCCCTCCAGGCGAGATGAGGCCCATTTCCGCTGAGGGGTCTTGAGGCTGATCACACCTCCCCTCTGGAACTTCGAAAGGGTCCTTCACACCCTTGGTGCAAATCAAGAAGTTCCCCGACATACCCGTCTCCACTCGAGAGGAATCACGAGGGTCCCGCCCACATCCAGAGGAGCCCCGTTTCCGCCTCGTAGCTCGAGATGAGGGATCCTTTCCCTGCTTCTTCGGGAAAGAGTTCCCGGCGTTCCCGTCGCATCTCAAGAGGAGGCCCTTTCAACAGGAACGGCGAGAGGAACTCCAGGGTCGTGCCACCATACCAAGAGTCCCCCAGATGTCTCAGTCCATTCCAGAGGAACCTCTTTTCCCTTCACCGGCTCGTCTTTCACGCCGAGGATCGACTCACACCAAGGTGGCACGTGGCACAGCCCTGTGGGAAAGCCTCGTGGGAAAGCCTCGAGGGACAGCCTCGAGGGAAAGCCACAGATCCCTTGATCCACGTGACAGGAAGCGTGACACTACTGCTGCTGCTCGGGAGGAAAGCGCACGTGTATGCCCCCACTCGAGACGAGGCCTGACTCCCCTGGGGAGACTCAGAAGCACCCCAAGATCCATGTCAACACTGGAGAAGAATCCTCAGGTTCCGGCCCTGACTCCACACAAGGACTGAGGCCCGGGCATGTACGGGAGAGGAATCCCGAGATGGCCCCTAGCAACTCGCACGGGGACTGGCCTTTTCTGAGGCCACCAGAGCGGGTCCCTGAGGTCCCCGTCGTAACTCGAGAAGACCTGCCGCAACTCGAGAAAATCCAGGAGGTTCTCCCCTCCAGGCGAGATGAGGCCCATTTCCGCTGAGGCATCTCCAGGCTGATCACACCTCACCTCTGGAACTTCGAAAGGGTCATCCACACGCTTGGTGCAAATCAAGAAGTTCCCCGACATACCCGTCTGCACTCGAGAGGAAACACGAGGGTCCCGCCCACATCCAGAGGAGCCCCGTTTCCGACTCATAGCTCGAGATGAGGGATCCTTTCCCTGCTTCGTCGAGAAAGAGTTCCCGGGCTTCCGGTCGCATCTCAAGAGGAGACCCTCTCAACAGGAACGGCGAGAGGAACTCCAGGGTCGTGCCACCATTCCAAGAGTCCCCCAGATGTCTCAGGACATTACAGAGGAACCTCTTTTCCCTTCACCAGCTCGTCTTTCACGCCGATGATCGACTCACAACAAGGTGGCACGTGGCACAGCCCTGTGGGAAAGCCTCGTGGGAAAGCCTCGAGGGACAGCCTCGAGGGAAAGCCACAGATCCCTTGATCCACGTGACAGGAAGCGTGACACTACTGCTGCAGCTCGGGAGGAAAGCGCACGTGCATGCCCCCACTCGAGACGAGGCCTGACTCCCCTGGGGAGACTCAGAAGCACCCCAAGATCCATGGCAACACTGGAGAGGAATCCTCAGGTTCCGGCCCCGACTCCACACAAGGACTGAGGCCCCGGCATGGACGGGAGAGGAATCCCGAGAGGACCCTAGCAACTCGCATGGGGACTGGCCTTTCCTGAGGCCACCAGAGCGGGTCCCTGAGGTCCCCGTCGTAACTCGAGAAGACCTGCCGCAACTCGAGAAAATCCAGGAGGTTCTCCCCTCCAGGCGAGATGAGGCCCATTTCCGCTGAGGCGTCTCGAGGCTGATCACACCTCCCCTCTGGAACTTCGAAAGGCTCCTTCACACCCTTGGTGCAAATCAAGAAGTTCCCCGACATACCCGTCTCCACTCGAGAGGAATCACGAGGGTCCCGCGCACATCCAGAGGAGCCCCGTTTCCGCCTCGTAGCTCGAGATGAGGGATCCTTTCCCTGTTTCGTCGGGAAAGAGTTCCCGGCGTTCCCGTCGCATCTCAAGAGGAGGCCCTCTCAACAGGAACGGCGAGAGGAACTCCAGGGTCGTGCCACCATTCCAAGAGTCCCCCAGATGTCTCAGTCCATTCCAGAGGAAACTCTTTTCCCTTCAGCGGCTCGTCTTTCACGCCGAGGATCGACTCACACCAAGGTGGCACGTGGCACAGCCCTGTGGGAAATCCTCGTGGGAAAGCCTCGAGGGACAGCCTCGAGGGAAAGCCACAGATCCCTTGATCCACGTGACAGGAAGCGTGACACTACTGCTGCAGCTCGGGAGGAAAGCGCACGTGCATGCCCCCACTCGAGACGAGGCCTGACTCCCCTGGGTAGACTCAGAAGCACCCCAAGATCCATGGCAACACTGGAGAGGAATCCTCAGGTTCCGGCCCCGACTCCACACAAGGACTGAGGCCCCGGCATGGACGGGAGAGGAATCCCGAGATGGCCCCTAGCAACTCGCACGGGGACTGGCCTTTTCTGAGGCCACCAGAGCGGGTCCCTGAGGTCCCCGTCGTAACTCGAGAAGACCTGCCGCAACTCGAGAAAATCCAGGAGGTTATCCCCTCCAGGCGAGATGAGGCCCATTTCCGCTGAGGCGTCTCCAGGCTGATCACACCTCACCTCTGGAACTTCGAAAGGGTCATCCACACGCTTGGTGCAAATCAAGAAGTTCCCCGACATACCCGTCTGCACTCGAGAGGAAACACGAGGGTCCCGCCCACATCCAGAGGAGCCCCGTTTCCGACTCATAGCTCGAGATGAGGGATCCTTTCCCTGCTTCGTCGAGAAAGAGTTCCCGGGCTTCCGGTCGCATCTCAAGCGGAGGCCCTCTCAACAGGAACGGCGAGAGGAACTCCAGGGTCGTGCCACCATTCCAAGAGTCCCCCAGATGTCTCAGGACATTACAGAGGAACCTCTTTTCCCTTCACCAGCTCGTCTTTCACGCCGATGATCGACTCACAACAAGGTGGCACGTGGCACAGCCCTGTGGGAAAGCCTCGTGGGAAAGCCTCGAGGGACAGCCTCGAGGGAAAGCCACAGATCCCTTGATCCACGTGACAGGAAGCGTGACACTACTGCTGCAGCTCGGGAGGAAAGCGCACGTGCATGCCCCCACTCGAGACGAGGCCTGACTCCCCTGGGGAGACTCAGAAGCACCCCAGGATCCATGGCAACACTGGAGAGGAATCCTCAGGTTCCGGCCCCGACTCCACACAAGGACTTAGGCCCCGGCATGGACGGGAGAGGAATCCCGAGTGGTCCCACAGCAACTCGCATGGGGACTGGCCTTTCTTGAGGCCACCAGAGCGGGTCCCTGTGGTCCCCGTCGTAACACGAGAAGACCTGCCGCAACTCGAGAAAATCCAGGAGGTTCTCCCCTCCAGGTGAGATGAGGCCCATTTCCGCTGAGGCGTCTCGAGGCTGATCACACCTCACCTCTGGAACTTCGAAAGGGTGCTTCACACCCTTGGTGCAAATCAAGAAGTTCCCCGACATACCCGTCTCCACTCGAGAGGAATCACGAGGGTCCCGCCCACATCCAGAGGAGCCCCGTTTCCGCCTCGTAGCTCGAGATGAGGGATCCTTTCCCTGCTTCGTGGGGAAAGAGTTCCCGGCGTTCCCGTCGCATCTCAAGAGGAGGCCCTCTCAACAGGAACGGCGAGAGGAACTCCAGGGTCGTGCCACCATTCCAAGAGTCCCCCAGATGTCTCAGTCCATTCCAGAGGAACCTCTTTTCCCTTCACCGGCTCGTCTTTCACGCCGAGGATCGACTCACACCAAGGTGGCACGTGGCACAGCCCTGTGGGAAAGCCTCGTGGGAAAGCCTCGAGGGACAGCCTCGAGGGAAAGCCACAGATCCCTTGATCCACGTGACAGGAAGCGTGACACTACTGCTGCAGCTCGGGAGGAAAGCGCACGTGCATGCCCCCACTCGAGACGAGGCCTGACTCCCCTGGGGAGACTCAGAAGCACCCCAAGATCCATGGCAACACTGGAGAGGAATCCTCAGGTTCCGGCCCCGACTCCACACAAGGACTGAGGCCCCGGCATGGACGGGAGAGGAATCCCGAGAGGACCCTAGCAACTCGCATGGGGACTGGCCTTTCCTGAGGCCACCAGAGCGGGTCCCTGAGGTCCCCGTCGTAACTCGAGAAGACCTGCCGCAACTCGAGAAAATCCAGGAGGTTCTCCCCTCCAGGCGAGATGAGGCCCATTTCCGCTGAGGCGTCTCGAGGCTGATCACACCTCCCCTCTGGAACTTCGAAAGGCTCCTTCACACCCTTGGTGCAAATCAAGAAGTTCCCCGACATACCCGTCTCCACTCGAGAGGAATCACGAGGGTCCCGCGCACATCCAGAGGAGCCCCGTTTCCGCCTCGTAGCTCGAGATGAGGGATCCTTTCCCTGCTTCGTCGGGAAAGAGTTCCCGGCGTTCCCGTCGCATCTCAAGAGGAGGCCCTCTCAACAGGAACGGCGAGAGGAACTCCAGGGTCGTGCCACCATTCCAAGAGTCCCCCAGATGTCTCAGTCCATTCCAGAGGAAACTCTTTTCCCTTCAGCGGCTCGTCTTTCACGCCGAGGATCGACTCACACCAAGGTGGCACGTGGCACAGCCCTGTGGGAAATCCTCGTGGGAAAGCCTCGAGGGACAGCCTCGAGGGAAAGCCACAGATCCCTTGATCCACGTGACAGGAAGCGTGACACTACTGCTGCAGCTCGGGAGGAAAGCGCACGTGCATGCCCCCACTCGAGACGAGGCCTGACTCCCCTGGGTAGACTCAGAAGCACCCCAAGATCCATGGCAACACTGGAGAGGAATCCTCAGGTTCCGGCCCCGACTCCACACAAGGACTGAGGCCCCGGCATGGACGGGAGAGGAATCCCGAGATGGCCCCTAGCAACTCGCACGGGGACTGGCCTTTTCTGAGGCCACCAGAGCGGGTCCCTGAGGTCCCCGTCGTAACTCGAGAAGACCTGCCGCAACTCGAGAAAATCCAGGAGGTTATCCCCTCCAGGCGAGATGAGGCCCATTTCCGCTGAGGCGTCTCCAGGCTGATCACACCTCACCTCTGGAACTTCGAAAGGGTCATCCACACGCTTGGTGCAAATCAAGAAGTTCCCCGACATACCCGTCTGCACTCGAGAGGAAACACGAGGGTCCCGCCCACATCCAGAGGAGCCCCGTTTCCGACTCATAGCTCGAGATGAGGGATCCTTTCCCTGCTTCGTCGAGAAAGAGTTCCCGGGCTTCCGGTCGCATCTCAAGCGGAGGCCCTCTCAACAGGAACGGCGAGAGGAACTCCAGGGTCGTGCCACCATTCCAAGAGTCCCCCAGATGTCTCAGGACATTACAGAGGAACCTCTTTTCCCTTCACCAGCTCGTCTTTCACGCCGATGATCGACTCACAACAAGGTGGCACGTGGCACAGCCCTGTGGGAAAGCCTCGTGGGAAAGCCTCGAGGGACAGCCTCGAGGGAAAGCCACAGATCCCTTGATCCACGTGACAGGAAGCGTGACACTACTGCTGCAGCTCGGGAGGAAAGCGCACGTGCATGCCCCCACTCGAGACGAGGCCTGACTCCCCTGGGGAGACTCAGAAGCACCCCAGGATCCATGGCAACACTGGAGAGGAATCCTCAGGTTCCGGCCCCGACTCCACACAAGGACTTAGGCCCCGGCATGGACGGGAGAGGAATCCCGAGTGGTCCCATAGCAACTCGCATGGGGACTGGCCTTTCTTGAGGCCACCAGAGCGGGTCCCTGTGGTCCCCGTCGTAACACGAGAAGACCTGCCGCAACTCGAGAAAATCCAGGAGGTTCTCCCCTCCAGGTGAGATGAGGCCCATTTCCGCTGAGGCGTCTCGAGGCTGATCACACCTCACCTCTGGAACTTCGAAAGGGTGCTTCACACCCTTGGTGCAAATCAAGAAGTTCCCCGACATACCCGTCTCCACTCGAGAGGAATCACGAGGGTCCCGCCCACATCCAGAGGAGCCCCGTTTCCGCCTCGTAGCTCGAGATGAGGGATCCTTTCCCTGTTTCTTCGGGAAAGAGTTCCCGGCGTTCCCGTCGCATCTCAAGAGGAGGCCCTCTCAACAGGAACGGCGAGAGGAACTCCAGGGTCGTGCCACCATTCCAAGAGTCCCCCAGATGTCTCAGTCCATTCCAGAGGAAACTCTTTTCCCTTCAGCGGCTCGTCTTTCACGCCGAGGATCGACTCACACCAAGGTGGCACGTGGCACAGCCCTGTGGGAAAGCCTCGTGGGAAAGCCTCGAGGGACAGCCTCGAGGGAAAGCCACAGATCCCTTGATCCACGTGACAGGAAGCGTGACACTACTGCTGCAGCTCGGGAGGAAAGCGCACGTGCATGCCCCCACTCGAGACGAGGCCTGACTCCCCTGGGGAGACTCAGAAGCACCCCAAGATCCATGGCAACACTGAAGAGGAATCCTCAGGTTCCGGCCCCGACTCCACACAAGGACTGAGGCCCCGGCATGGACGGGAGAGGAATCCCGAGATGGCCCCTAGCAACTCGCACGGGGACTGGCCTTTTCTGAGGCCACCAGAGCGGGTCCCTGAGGTCCCCGTCGTAACTCGAGAAGACCTGCCGCAACTCGAGAAAATCCAGGAGGTTATCCCCTCCAGGCGAGATGAGGCCCATTTCCGCCGAGGCGTCTCCAGGCTGATCACACCTCACCTCTGGAACTTCGAAAGGGTCATCCACACGCTTGGTGCAAATCAAGAAGTTCCCCGACATACCCGTCTGCACTCGAGAGGAAACACGAGTGTCCCGCCCACATCCAGAGGAGCCCCGTTTCCGACTCATAGCTCGAGATGAGGGATCCTTTCCCTGCTTCGTCGAGAAAGAGTTCCCGGGCTTCCGGTCGCATCTCAAGAGGAGGCCCTCTCAACAGGAACGGCGAGAGGAACTCCAGGGTCGTGCCACCATTCCAAGAGTCCCCCAGATGTCTCAGGACATTACAGAGGAACCTCTTTTCCCTTCACCAGCTCGTCTTTCACGCCGATGATCGACTCACAACAAGGTGGCACGTGGCACAGCCCTGTGGGAAAGCCTCGTGGGAAAGCCTCGAGGGACAGCCTCGAGGGAAAGCCACAGATCCCTTGATCCACGTGACAGGAAGCGTGACACTACTGCTGCAGCTCGGGAGGAAAGCGCACGTGCATGCCCCCACTCGAGACGAGGCCTGACTCCCCTGGGGAGACTCAGAAGCACCCCAGGATCCATGGCAACACTGGAGAGGAATCCTCAGGTTCCGGCCCCGACTCCACACAAGGACTTAGGCCCCGGCATGGACGGGAGAGGAATCCCGAGTGGTCCCATAGCAACTCGCATGGGGACTGGCCTTTCTTGAGGCCACCAGAGCGGGTCCCTGTGGTCCCCGTCGTAACACGAGAAGACCTGCCGCAACTCGAGAAAATCCAGGAGGTTCTCCCCACCAGGTGAGATGAGGCCCATTTCCGCTGAGGCGTCTCGAGGCTGATCACACCTCACCTCTGGAACTTCGAAAGGGTGCTTCACACCCTTGGTGCAAATCAAGAAGTTCCCCGACATACCCGTCTCCACTCGAGAGGAATCACGAGGGTCCCGCCCACATCCAGAGGAGCCCCGTTTCCGCCTCGTAGCTCGAGATGAGGGATCCTTTCCCTGCTTCGTGGGGAAAGAGTTCCCGGCGTTCCCGTCGCATCTCAAGAGGAGGCCCTCTAAACAGGAACAGCGAGAGGAACTCCAGGGTCGTGCCACCATTCCAAGAGTCCCCCAGATGTCTCAGTCCATTCCAGAGGAACCTCTTTTCCCTTCACCGGCTCGTCTTTCACGCCGAGGATCGACTCACACCAAGGTGGCACGTGGCACAGCCCTGTGGGAAAGCCTCGTGGGAAAGCCTCGAGGGACAGCCTCGAGGGAAAGCCACAGATCCCTTGATCCACGTGACAGGAAGCGTGACACTACTGCTGCAGCTCGGGAGGAAAGCGCACGTGCATGCCCCCACTCGAGACGAGGCCTGACTCCCCTGGGGAGACTCAGAAGCACCCCAAGATCCATGGCAACACTGGAGAGGAATCCTCAGGTTCCGGCCCCGACTCCACACAAGGACTGAGGCCCCGGCATGGACGGGAGAGGAATCCCGAGAGGACCCTAGCAACTCGCATGGGGACTGGCCTTTCCTGAGGCCACCAGAGCGGGTCCCTGAGGTCCCCGTCGTAACTCGAGAAGACCTGCCGCAACTCGAGAAAATCCAGGAGGTTCTCCCCTCCAGGCGAGATGAGGCCCATTTCCGCTGAGGCGTCTCGAGGCTGATCACACCTCCCCTCTGGAACTTCGAAAGGCTCCTTCACACCCTTGGTGCAAATCAAGAAGTTCCCCGACATACCCGTCTCCACTCGAGAGGAATCACGAGGGTCCCGCGCACATCCAGAGGAGCCCCGTTTCCGCCTCGTAGCTCGAGATGAGGGATCCTTTCCCTGCTTCGTCGGGAAAGAGTTCCCGGCGTTCCCGTCGCATCTCAAGAGGAGGCCCTCTCAACAGGAACGGCGAGAGGAACTCCAGGGTCGTGCCACCATTCCAAGAGTCCCCCAGATGTCTCAGTCCATTCCAGAGGAAACTCTTTTCCCTTCAGCGGCTCGTCTTTCACGCCGAGGATCGACTCACACCAAGGTGGCACGTGGCACAGCCCTGTGGGAAAGCCTCGTGGGAAAGCCTCGAGGGACAGCCTCGAGGGAAAGCCACAGATCCCTTGATCCACGTGACAGGAAGCGTGACACTACTGCTGCAGCTCGGGAGGAAAGCGCACGTGCATGCCCCCACTCGAGACGAGGCCTGACTCCCCTGGGGAGACTCAGAAGCACCCCAAGATCCATGGCAACACTGGAGAGGAATCCTCAGGTTCCGGCCCCGACTCCACACAAGGACTGAGGCCCCGGCATGGACGGGAGAGGAATCCCGAGATGGCCCCTAGCAACTCGCACGGGGACTGGCCTTTTCTGAGGCCACCAGAGCGGGTCCCTGAGGTCCCCGTCGTAACTCGAGAAGACCTGCCGCAACTCGAGAAAATCCAGGAGGTTATCCCCTCCAGGCGAGATGAGGCCCATTTCCGCTGAGGCGTCTCCAGGCTGATCACACCTCACCTCTGGAACTTCGAAAGGGTCATCCACACGCTTGGTGCAAATCAAGAAGTTCCTCGACATACCCGTCTGCACTCGAGAGGAAACACGAGGGTCCCGCCCACATCCAGAGGAGCCCCGTTTCCGACTCATAGCTCGAGATGAGGGATCCTTTTCCTGCTTCGTCGAGAAAGAGTTCCCGGGCTTCCGGTCGCATCTCAAGAGGAGACCCTCTCAACAGGAACGGCGAGAGGAACTCCAGGGTCGTGCCACCATTCCAAGAGTCCCCCAGATGTCTCAGGACATTACAGAGGAACCTCTTTTCCCTTCACCAGCTCGTCTTTCACGCCGATGATCGACTCACAACAAGGTGGCACGTGGCACAGCCCTGTGGGAAAGCCTCGTGGGAAAGCCTCGAGGGACAGCCTCGAGGGAAAGCCACAGATCCCTTGATCCACGTGACAGGAAGCGTGACACTACTGCTGCAGCTCGGGAGGAAAGCGCACGTGCATGCCCCCACTCGAGACGAGGCCTGACTCCCCTGGGGAGACTCAGAATCACCCCAAGATCCATGGCAACACTGGAGAGGAATCCTCAGGTTCCGGCCCCGACTCCACACAAGGACTGAGGCCCCGGCATGGACGGGAGAGGAATCCCGAGAGGACCCTAGCAACTCGCATGGGGACTGGCCTTTCCTGAGGCCACCAGAGCGGGTCCCTGAGGTCCCCGTCGTAACTCGAGAAGACCTGCCGCAACTCGAGAAAATCCAGGAGGTTCTCCCCTCCAGGCGAGATGAGGCCCATTTCCGCTGAGGCGTCTCGAGGCTGATCACACCTCCCCTCTGGAACTTCGAAAGGGTCCTTCACACCCTTGGTGCAAATCAAGAAGTTACCCGACATACCCGTCTCCACTGGAGAGGAATCACGAGGGTCCCGCGCACATCCAGAGGAGCCCCGTTTCCGCCTCGTAGCTCGAGATGAGGGATCCTTTCCCTGTTTCGTTGGGAAAGAGTTCCCGGCGTTCCCGTCGCATCTCAAGAGGAGGCCCTCTCAACAGGAACGGCGAGAGGAACTCCAGGGTCGTGCCACCATTCCAAGAGTCCCCCAGATGTCTCAGTCCATTCCAGAGGAAACTCTTTTCCCTTCAGCGGCTCGTCTTTCACGCCGAGGATCGACTCACACCAAGGTGGCACGTGGCACAGCCCTGTGGGAAAGCCTCGTGGGAAAGTCTCGAGGGACAGCCTCGAGGGAAAGCCACAGATCCCTTGATCCACGTGACAGGAAGCGTGACACTACTGCTGCAGCTCGGGAGGAAAGCGCACGTGCATGCCCCCACTCGAGACGAGGCCTGACTCCCCTGGGGAGACTCAGAAGCACCCCAAGATCCATGGCAACACTGGAGAGGAATCCTCAGGTTCCGGCCCCGACTCCACACAAGGACTGAGGCCCCGGCATGGACGGGAGAGGAATCCCGAGATGGCCCCTAGCAACTCGCACGGGGACTGGCCTTTTCTGAGGCCACCAGAGCGGGTCCCTGAGGTCCCCGTCGTAACTCGAGAAGACCTGCCGCAACTCGAGAAAATCCAGGAGGTTCTCCCCTCCAGGCGAGATGAGGCCCATTTCCGCTGAGGCGTCTCGAGGCTGATCACACCTCCCCTCTGGAACTTCGAAAGGCTCCTTCACACCCTTGGTGCAAATCAAGAAGTTCCCCGACATACCCGTCTCCACTGGAGAGGAATCACGAGGGTCCCGCGCACATCCAGAGGAGCCCCGTTTCCGCCTCGTAGCTCGAGATGAGGGATCCTTTCCCTGTTTCGTCGGGAAAGAGTTCCCGGCGTTCCCGTCGCATCTCAAGAGGAGGCCCTCTCAACAGGAACGGCGAGAGGAACTCCAGGGTCGTGCCACCATTCCAAGAGTTCCCCAGATGTCTCAGTCCATTCCAGAGGAACCTCTTTTCCCTTCAGCGGCTCGTCTTTCACGCCGAGGATCGACTCACACCAAGGTGGCACGTGGCACAGCCCTGTGGGAAAGCCTCGTGGGAAAGCCTCGAGGGACAGCCTCGAGGGAAAGCCACAGATCCCTTGATCCACGTGACAGGAAGCGTGACACTACTGCTGCAGCTCGGGAGGAAAGCGCACGTGCATGCCCCCACTCGAGACGAGGCCTGACTCCCCTGGGGAGACTCAGAAGCACCCCAGGATCCATGGCAACACTGGAGAGGAATCCTCAGGTTCCGGCCCCGACTCCACACAAGGACTTAGGCCCCGGCATGGACGGGAGAGGAATCCCGAGTGGTCCCATAGCAACTCGCATGGGGACTGGCCTTTCTTGAGGCCACCAGAGCGGGTCCCTGTGGTCCCCGTCGTAACACGAGAAGACCTGCCGCAACTCGAGAAAATCCAGGAGGTTCTCCCCTCCAGGTGAGATGAGGCCCATTTCAGCTGAGGCGTCTCGAGGCTGATCACACCTCACCTCTGGAACTTCGAAAGGGTGCTTCACACCCTTGGTGCAAATCAAGAAGTTCCCCGACATACCCGTCTCCACTCGAGAGGAATCACGAGGGTCCCGCCCACATCCAGAGGAGCCCCGTTTCCGCCTCGTAGCTCGAGATGAGGGATCCTTTCCCTGCTTCGTGGGGAAAGAGTTCCCGGCGTTCCCGTCGCATCTCAAGAGGAGGCCCTCTAAACAGGAACGGCGAGAGGAACTCCAGGGTCGTGCCACCATTCCAAGAGTCCCCCAGATGTCTCAGTCCATTCCAGAGGAACTTCTTTTCCCTTCACCGGCTCGTCTTTCACGCCGAGGATCGACTCACACCAAGGTGGCACGTGGCACAGCCCTGTGGGAAAGCCTCGTGGGAAAGCCTCGAGGGACAGCCTCGAGGGAAAGCCACAGATCCCTTGATCCACGTGACAGGAAGCGTGACACTACTGCTGCAGCTCGGGAGGAAAGCGCACGTGCATGCCCCCACTCGAGACGAGGCCTGACTCCCCTGGGGAGACTCAGAAGCACCCCAAGATCCATGGCAACACTGGAGAGGAATCCTCAGGTTCCGGCCCCGACTCCACACAAGGACTGAGGCCCCGGCATGGACGGGAGAGGAATCCCGAGAGGACCCTAGCAACTCGCATGGGGACTGGCCTTTCCTGAGGCCACCAGAGCGGGTCCCTGAGGTCCCCGTCGTAACTCGAGAAGACCTGCCGCAACTCGAGAAAATCCAGGAGGTTCTCCCCTCCAGGCGAGATGAGGCCCATTTCCGCTGAGGCGTCTCGAGGCTGATCACACCTCCCCTCTGGAACTTCGAAAGGCTCCTTCACACCCTTGGTGCAAATCAAGAAGTTCCCCGACATACCCGTCTCCACTGGAGAGGAATCAGGAGGGTCCCGCGCACATCCAGAGGAGCCCCATTTCCGCCTCGTAGCTCGAGATGAGGGATCCTTTCCCTGCTTCGTCGGGAAAGAGTTCCCGGCGTTCCCGTCGCATCTCAAGAGGAGGCCCTCTCAACAGGAACGGCGAGAGGAACTCCAGGGTCGTGCCACCATTCCAAGAGTCCCCCAGATGCCTCAGTCCATTCCAGAGGAAACTCTTTTCCCTTCAGCGGCTCGTCTTTCACGCCGAGGATCGACTCACACCAAGGTGGCACGTGGCACAGCCCTGTGGGAAAGCCTCGTGGGAAAGCCTCGAGGGACAGCCTCGAGGGAAAGCCACAGATCCCTTGATCCACGTGACAGGAAGCGTGACACTACTGCTGCAGCTCGGGAGGAAAGCGCACGTGCATGCCCCCACTCGAGACGAGGCCTGACTCCCCTGGGGAGACTCAGAAGCACCCCAAGATCCATGGCAACACTGGAGAGGAATCCTCAGGTTCCGGCCCCGACTCCACACAAGGACTGAGGCCCCGGCATGGACGGGAGAGGAATCCCGAGATGGCCCCTAGCAACTCGCACGGGGACTGGCCTTTTCTGAGGCCACCAGAGCGGGTCCCTGAGGTCCCCGTCGTAACTCGAGAAGACCTGCCGCAACTTGAGAAAATCCAGGAGGTTCTCCCCTCCAGGCGAGATGAGGCCCATTTCCGCTGAGGCGTCTCCAGGCTGATCACACCTCACCTCTGGAACTTCGAAAGGGTCATCCACACGCTTGGTGCAAATCAAGAAGTTCCCCGACATACCCGTCTGCACTCGAGAGGAAACACGAGGGTCCCGCCCACATCCAGAGGAGCCCCGTTTCCGACTCATAGCTCGAGATGAGGGATCCTTTCCCTGCTTCGTCGAGAAAGAGTTCCCGGGCTTCCGGTCGCATCTCAAGAGGAGACCCTCTCAACAGGAACGGCGAGAGGAACTCCAGGGTCGTGCCACCATTCCAAGAGTCCCCCAGATGTCTCAGGACATTACAGAGGAACCTCTTTTCCCTTCACCAGCTCGTCTTTCACGCCGATGATCGACTCACAACAAGGTGGCACGTGGCACAGCCCTGTGGGAAAGCCTCGTGGGAAAGCCTCGAGGGACAGCCTCGAGGGAAAGCCACAGATCCCTTGATCCACGGGACAGGAAGCGTGACACTACTGCTGCAGCTCGGGAGGAAAGCGCACGTGCATGCCCCCACTCGAGACGAGGCCTGACTCCCCTGGGGAGACTCAGAATCACCCCAAGATCCATGGCAACACTGGAGAGGAATCCTCAGGTTCCGGCCCCGACTCCACACAAGGACTGAGGCCCCGGCATGGACGGGAGAGGAATCCCGAGAGGACCCTAGCAACTCGCATGGGGACTGGCCTTTCCTGAGGCCACCAGAGCGGGTCCCTGAGGTCCCCGTCGTAACTCGAGAAGACCTGCCGCAACTCGAGAAAATCCAGGAGGTTCTCCCCTCCAGGCGAGATGAGGCCCATTTCCGCTGAGGCGTCTCCAGGCTGATCACACCTCCCCTCTGGAACTTCGAAAGGCTCCTTCACACCCTTGTTGCAAATCAAGAAGTTCCCCGACATACCCGACTCCACTCGAGAGGAATCACGAGGGTCCCGCGCACATCCAGAGGAGCCCCGTTTCCGCCTCGTAGCTCGAGATGAGGGATCCTTTCCCTGTTTCGACGGGAAAGAGTTCCCGGCGTTCCCGTCGCATCTCAAGAGGAGGCCCTCTCAACAGGAACGGCGAGAGGAACTCCAGGGTCGTGCCACCATTCCAAGAGTCCCAAAGATGTCTCAGTCCATTCCAGAGGAAACTCTTTTCCCTTCACCGGCTCGTCTTTCACGCCGAGGATCGACTCACACCAAGGTGGAACGTGGCACAGCCCTGTGGGAAAGCCTCGTGGGAAAGCCTCGAGGGACAGCCTCGAGGGAAAGCCACAGATCCCTTGATCCACGTGACAGGAAGCGTGACACTACTGCTGCAGCTCGGGAGGAAAGCGCACGTGCATGCCCCCACTCGAGACGAGGCCTGACTCCCCTGGGGAGACTCAGAAGCACCCCAAGATCCTTGGCAACACTGGAGAGGAATCCTCAGGTTCCGGCCCCGACTCCACACAAGGACTGAGGCCCCGGCATGGACGGGAGAGGAATCCCGAGATGGCCCCTAGCAACTCGCACGGGGACTGGCCTTTTCTGAGGCCACCAGAGCGGGTCCCTGAGGTCCCCGTCGTAACTCGAGAAGACCTGCTGCAACTCGAGAAAATCCAGGAGGTTCTCCCCTCCAGGCGAGATGAGGCCCATTTCCGCTGAGGCGTCTCCAGGCTGATCACACCTCACCTCTGGAACTTCGAAAGGGTCATCCACACGCTTGGTGCAAATCAAGAAGTTCCCCGACATACCCGTCTGCACTCGAGAGGAAACACGAGGGTCCCGCCCACATCCAGAGGAGCCCCGTTTCTGACTCATAGCTCGAGATGAGGGATCCTTTCCCTGCTTCGTCGAGAAAGAGTTCCCGGGCTTCCGGTCGCATCTCAAGAGGAGGCCCTCTCAACAGGAAAGGCGAGAGGAACTCCAGGGTCGTGCCACCATTCCAAGAGTCCCCCAGATGTCTCAGGACATTACAGAGGAACCTCTTTTCCCTTCACCAGCTCGTCTTTCACGCCGATGATCGACTCACAACAAGGTGGCACGTGGCACAGCCCTGTGGGAAAGCCTCGTGGGAAAGCCTCGAGGGACAGCCTCGAGGGAAAGCCACAGATCCCTTGATCCACGGGACAGGAAGCGTGACACTACTGCTGCAGCTCGGGAGGAAAGCACACGTGCATGCCCCCACTCGAGACGAGGCCTGACTCCCCTGGGGAGACTCAGAAGCACCCCAGGATCCATGGCAACACTGGAGAGGAATCCTCAGGTTCCGGCCCCGACTCCACACAAGGACTTAGGCCCCGGCATGGACGGGAGAGGAATCCCGAGTGGTCCCATAGCAACTCGCATGGGGACTGGCCTTTCTTGAGGCCACCAGAGCGGGTCCCTGTGGTCCCCGTCGTAACACGAGAAGACCTGCCGCAACTCGAGAAAATCCAGGAGGTTCTCCCCTCCAGGTGAGATGAGGCCCATTTCCGCTGAGGCGTCTCGAGGCTGATCACACCTCACCTCTGGAACTTCGAAAGGGTGCTTCACACCCTTGGTGCAAATCAAGAAGTTCCCCGACATACCCGTCTCCACTCGAGAGGAATCACGAGGGTCCCGCCCACATCCAGAGGAGCCCCGTTTCCGCCTCGTAGCTCGAGATGAGGGATCCTTTCCCTGCTTCGTGGGGAAAGAGTTCCCGGCGTTCCCGTCGCATCTCAAGAGGAGGCCCTCTAAACAGGAACAGCGAGAGGAACTCCAGGGTCGTGCCACCATTCCAAGAGTCCCCCAGATGTCTCAGTCCATTCCAGAGGAACCTCTTTTCCCTTCAGCGGCTCGTCTTTCACGCCGAGGATCGACTCACACCAAGGTGGCACGTGGCACAGCCCTGTGGGAAAGCCTCGTGGGAAAGCCTCGAGGGACAGCCTCGAGGGAAAGCCACAGATCCCTTGATCCACGTGACAGGAAGCGTGACACTACTGCTGCAGCTCGGGAGGAAAGCGCACGTGCATGCCCCCACTCGAGACGAGGCCTGACTCCCCTGGGGAGACTCAGAAGCACCCCAAGATCCATGGCTACACTGGAGAGGAATCCTCAGGTTCCGGCCCCGACTCCACACAAGGACTGAGGCCCCGGCATGGACGGGAGAGGAATCCCGAGATGGCCCCTAGCAACTCGCACGGGGACTGGCCTTTTCTGAGGCCACCAGAGCGGGTCCCTGAGGTCCCCGTCGTAACTCGAGAAGACCTGCCGCAACTCGAGAAAATCCAGGAGGTTATCCCCTCCAGGCGAGATGAGGCCCATTTCCGCTGAGGCGTCTCCAGGCTGATCACACCTCACCTCTGGAACTTCGAAAGGGTCATCCACACGCTTGGTGCAAATCAAGAAGTTCCTCGACATACCCGTCTGCACTCGAGAGGAAACACGAGGGTCCCGCCCACATCCAGAGGAGCCCCGTTTCCGACTCATAGCTCGAGATGAGGGATCCTTTCCCTGCTTCGTCGAGAAAGAGTTCCCGGGCTTCCGGTCGCATCTCAAGAGGAGACCCTCTCAACAGGAACGGCGAGAGGAACTCCAGGGTCGTGCCACCATTCCAAGAGTCCCCCAGATGTCTCAGGACATTACAGAGGAACCTCTTTTCCCTTCACCAGCTCGTCTTTCACGCCGATGATCGACTCACAACAAGGTGGCACGTGGCACAGCCCTGTGGGAAAGCCTCGTGGGAAAGCCTCGAGGGACAGCCTCGAGGGAAAGCCACAGATCCCTTGATCCACGTGACAGGAAGCGTGACACTACTGCTGCAGCTCGGGAGGAAAGCGCACGTGCATGCCCCCACTCGAGACGAGGCCTGACTCCCCTGGGGAGACTCAGAATCACCCCAAGATCCATGGCAACACTGGAGAGGAATCCTCAGGTTCCGGCCCCGACTCCACACAAGGACTGAGGCCCCGGCATGGACGGGAGAGGAATCCCGAGAGGACCCTAGCAACTCGCATGGGGACTGGCCTTTCCTGAGGCCACCAGAGCGGGTCCCTGAGGTCCCCGTCGTAACTCGAGAAGACCTGCCGCAACTCGAGAAAATCCAGGAGGTTCTCCCCTCCAGGCGAGATGAGGCCCATTTCCGCTGAGGCGTCTCGAGGCTGATCACACCTCCCCTCTGGAACTTCGAAAGGCTCCTTCACACCCTTGGTGCAAATCAAGAAGTTCCCCGACATACCCGTCTCCACTCGAGAGGAATCACGAGGGTCCCGCCCACATCCAGAGGAGCCCCGTTTCCGCCTCGTAGCTCGAGATGAGGGATCCTTTCCCTGCTTCGTCGGGAAAGAGTTCCCGGCGTTCCCGTCGCATCTCAAGAGGAGGCCCTCTCAACAGGAACGGCGAGAGGAACTCCAGGGTCGTGCCAGCATTCCAAGAGTCCCCCAGATGTCTCAGTCCATTCCAGAGGAAACTCTTTTCCCTTCAGCGGCTCGTCTTTCACGCCGAGGATCGACTCACACCAAGGTGGCACGTGGCACAGCCCTGTGGGAAAGCCTCGTGGGAAAGCCTCGAGGGACAGCCTCGAGGGAAAGCCACAGATCCCTTGATCCACGTGACAGGAAGCGTGACACTACTGCTGCAGCTCGGGAGGAAAGCGCACGTGCATGTCCCCACTCGAGACGAGGCCTGACTCCCCTGGGGAGACTCAGAAGCACCCCAAGATCCATGGCAACACTGGAGAGGAATCCTCAGGTTCCGGCCCCGACTCCACACAAGGACTGAGGCCCCGGCATGGACGGGAGAGGAATCCCGAGATGGCCCCTAGCAACTCGCACGGGGACTGGCCTTTTCTGAGGCCACCAGAGCGGGTCCCTGAGGTCCCCGTCGTAACTCGAGAAGACCTGCCGCAACTTGAGAAAATCCAGGAGGTTCTCCCCTCCAGGCGAGATGAGGCCCATTTCCGCTGAGGCGTCTCCAGGCTGATCACACCTCACCTCTGGAACTTCGAAAGGGTCATCCACACGCTTGGTGCAAATCAAGAAGTTCCCCGACATACCCGTCTGCACTCGAGAGGAAACACGAGGGTCCCGCCCACATCCAGAGGAGCCCCGTTTCCGACTCATAGCTCGAGATGAGGGATCCTTTCCCTGCTTCGTCGAGAAAGAGTTCCCGGGCTTCCGGTCGCATCTCAAGAGGAGACCCTCTCAACAGGAACGGCGAGAGGAACTCCAGGGTCGTGCCACCATTCCAAGAGTCCCCCAGATGTCTCAGGACATTACAGAGGAACCTCTTTTCCCTTCACCAGCTCGTCTTTCACGCCGATGATCGACTCACAACAAGGTGGCACGTGGCACAGCCCTGTGGGAAAGCCTCGTGGGAAAGCCTCGAGGGACAGCCTCGAGGGAAAGCCACAGATCCCTTGATCCACGTGACAGGAAGCGTGACACTACTGCTGCAGCTCGGGAGGAAAGCGCACGTGCATGCCCCCACTCGAGACGAGGCCTGACTCCCCTGGGGAGACTCAGAAGCACCCCAAGATCCATGGCAACACTGGAGAGGAATCCTCAGGTTCCGGCCCCGACTCCACACAAGGACTGAGGCCCCGGCATGGACGGGAGAGGAATCCCGAGAGGACCCTAGCAACTCGCATGGGGACTGGCCTTTCCTGAGGCCACCAGAGCGGGTCCCTGAGGTCCCCGTCGTAACTCGAGAAGACCTGCCGCAACTCGAGAAAATCCAGGAGGTTCTCCCCTCCAGGCGAGATGAGGCCCATTTCCGCTGAGGCGTCTCGAGGCTGATCACACCTCCCCTCTGGAACTTCGAAAGGCTCCTTCACACCCTTGGTGCAAATCAAGAAGTTCCCCGACATACCCGTCTCCACTCGAGAGGAATCACGAGGGTCCCGCCCACATCCAGAGGAGCCCCGTTTCCGCCTCGTAGCTCGAGATGAGGGATCCTTTCCCTGCTTCGTCGGGAAAGAGTTCCCGGCGTTCCCGTCGCATCTCAAGAGGAGGCCCTCTCAACAGGAACGGCGAGAGGAACTCCAGGGTCGTGCCACCATTCCAAGAGTCCCCCAGATGTCTCAGTCCATTCCAGAGGAAACTCTTTTCCCTTCAGCGGCTCGTCTTTCACGCCGAGGATCGACTCACACCAAGGTGGCACGTGGCACAGCCCTGTGGGAAAGCCTCGTGGGAAAGCCTCGAGGGACAGCCTCGAGGGAAAGCCACAGATCCCTTGATCCACGTGACAGGAAGCGTGACACTACTGCTGCAGCTCGGGAGGAAAGCGCACGTGCATGTCCCCACTCGAGACGAGGCCTGACTCCCCTGGGGAGACTCAGAAGCACCCCAAGATCCATGGCAACACTGGAGAGGAATCCTCAGGTTCCGGCCCCGACTCCACACAAGGACTGAGGCCCCGGCATGGACGGGAGAGGAATCCCGAGATGGCCCCTAGCAACTCGCACGGGGACTGGCCTTTTCTGAGGCCACCAGAGCGGGTCCCTGAGGTCCCCGTCGTAACTCGAGAAGACCTGCCGCAACTTGAGAAAATCCAGGAGGTTCTCCCCTCCAGGCGAGATGAGGCCCATTTCCGCTGAGGCGTCTCCAGGCTGATCACACCTCACCTCTGGAACTTCGAAAGGGTCATCCACACGCTTGGTGCAAATCAAGAAGTTCCCCGACATACCCGTCTGCACTCGAGAGGAAACACGAGGGTCCCGCCCACATCCAGAGGAGCCCCGTTTCCGACTCATAGCTCGAGATGAGGGATCCTTTCCCTGCTTCGTCGAGAAAGAGTTCCCGGGCTTCCGGTCGCATCTCAAGAGGAGGCCCTCTCAACAGGAAAGGCGAGAGGAACTCCAGGGTCGTGCCACCATTCCAAGAGTCCCCCAGATGTCTCAGGACATTACAGAGGAACCTCTTTTCCCTTCACCAGCTCGTCTTTCACGCCGATGATCGACTCACAACAAGGTGGCACGTGGCACAGCCCTGTGGGAAAGCCTCGTGGGAAAGCCTCGAGGGACAGCCTCGAGGGAAAGCCACAGATCCCTTGATCCACGGGACAGGAAGCGTGACACTACTGCTGCAGCTCGGGAGGAAAGCACACGTGCATGCCCCCACTCGAGACGAGGCCTGACTCCCCTGGGGAGACTCAGAAGCACCCCAGGATCCATGGCAACACTGGAGAGGAATCCTCAGGTTCCGGCCCCGACTCCACACAAGGACTTAGGCCCCGGCATGGACGGGAGAGGAATCCCGAGTGGTCCCATAGCAACTCGCATGGGGACTGGCCTTTCTTGAGGCCACCAGAGCGGGTCCCTGTGGTCCCCGTCGTAACACGAGAAGACCTGCCGCAACTCGAGAAAATCCAGGAGGTTCTAGCCTCCAGGTGAGATGAGGCCCATTTCCGCTGAGGCGTCTCGAGGCTGATCACACCTCACCTCTGGAACTTCGAAAGGGTGCTTCACACCCTTGGTGCAAATCAAGAAGTTCCCCGACATACCCGTCTCCACTCGAGAGGAATCACGAGGGTCCCGCCCACATCCAGAGGAGCCCCGTTTCCGCCTCGTAGCTCGAGATGAGGGATCCTTTCCCTGCTTCGTGGGGAAAGAGTTCCCGGCGTTCCCGTCGCATCTCAAGAGGAGGCCCTCTAAACAGGAACAGCGAGAGGAACTCCAGGGTCGTGCCACCATTCCAAGAGTCCCCCAGATGTCTCAGTCCATTCCAGAGGAACCTCTTTTCCCTTCAGCGGCTCGTCTTTCACGCCGAGGATCGACTCACACCAAGGTGGCACGTGGCACAGCCCTGTGGGAAAGCCTCGTGGGAAAGCCTCGAGGGACAGCCTCGAGGGAAAGCCACAGATCCCTTGATCCACGTGACAGGAAGCGTGACACTACTGCTGCAGCTCGGGAGGAAAGCGCACGTGCATGCCCCCACTCGAGACGAGGCCTGACTCCCCTGGGGAGACTCAGAAGCACCCCAAGGTCCATGGCTACACTGGAGAGGAATCCTCAGGTTCCGGCCCCGACTCCACACAAGGACTGAGGCCCCGGCATGGACGGGAGAGGAATCCCGAGATGGCCCCTAGCAACTCGCACGGGGACTGGCCTTTTCTGAGGCCACCAGAGCGGGTCCCTGAGGTCCCCGTCGTAACTCGAGAAGACCTGCCGCAACTCGAGAAAATCCAGGAGGTTATCCCCTCCAGGCGAGATGAGGCCCATTTCCGCTGAGGCGTCTCCAGGCTGATCACACCTCACCTCTGGAACTTCGAAAGGGTCATCCACACGCTTGGTGCAAATCAAGAAGTTCCTCGACATACCCGTCTGCACTCGAGAGGAAACACGAGGGTCCCGCCCACATCCAGAGGAGCCCCGTTTCCGACTCATAGCTCGAGATGAGGGATCCTTTCCCTGCTTCGTCGAGAAAGAGTTCCCGGGCTTCCGGTCGCATCTCAAGAGGAGACCCTCTCAACAGGAACGGCGAGAGGAACTCCAGGGTCGTGCCACCATTCCAAGAGTCCCCCAGATGTCTCAGGACATTACAGAGGAACCTCTTTTCCCTTCACCAGCTCGTCTTTCACGCCGATGATCGACTCACAACAAGGTGGCACGTGGCACAGCCCTGTGGGAAAGCCTCGTGGGAAAGCCTCGAGGGACAGCCTCGAGGGAAAGCCACAGATCCCTTGATCCACGTGACAGGAAGCGTGACACTACTGCTGCAGCTCGGGAGGAAAGCGCACGTGCATGCCCCCACTCGAGACGAGGCCTGACTCCCCTGGGGAGACTCAGAATCACCCCAAGATCCATGGCAACACTGGAGAGGAATCCTCAGGTTCCGGCCCCGACTCCACACAAGGACTGAGGCCCCGGCATGGACGGGAGAGGAATCCCGAGAGGACCCTAGCAACTCGCATGGGGACTGGCCTTTCCTGAGGCCACCAGAGCGGGTCCCTGAGGTCCCCGTCGTAACTCGAGAAGACCTGCCGCAACTCGAGAAAATCCAGGAGGTTCTCCCCTCCAGGCGAGATGAGGCCCATTTCCGCTGAGGCGTCTCGAGGCTGATCACACCTCCCCTCTGGAACTTCGAAAGGCTCCTTCACACCCTTGGTGCAAATCAAGAAGTTCCCCGACATACCCGTCTCCACTCGAGAGGAATCACGAGGGTCCCGCCCACATCCAGAGGAGCCCCGTTTCCGCCTCGTAGCTCGAGATGAGGGATCCTTTCCCTGCTTCGTCGGGAAAGAGTTCCCGGCGTTCCCGTCGCATCTCAAGAGGAGGCCCTCTCAACAGGAACGGCGAGAGGAACTCCAGGGTCGTGCCACCATTCCAAGAGTCCCCCAGATGTCTCAGTCCATTCCAGAGGAAACTCTTTTCCCTTCAGCGGCTCGTCTTTCACGCCGAGGATCGACTCACACCAAGGTGGCACGTGGCACAGCCCTGTGGGAAAGCCTCGTGGGAAAGCCTCGAGGGACAGCCTCGAGGGAAAGCCACAGATCCCTTGATCCACGTGACAGGAAGCGTGACACTACTGCTGCAGCTCGGGAGGAAAGCGCACGTGCATGTCCCCACTCGAGACGAGGCCTGACTCCCCTGGGGAGACTCAGAAGCACCCCAAGATCCATGGCAACACTGGAGAGGAATCCTCAGGTTCCGGCCCCGACTCCACACAAGGACTGAGGCCCCGGCATGGACGGGAGAGGAATCCCGAGATGGCCCCTAGCAACTCGCACGGGGACTGGCCTTTTCTGAGGCCACCAGAGCGGGTCCCTGAGGTCCCCGTCGTAACTCGAGAAGACCTGCCGCAACTTGAGAAAATCCAGGAGGTTCTCCCCTCCAGGCGAGATGAGGCCCATTTCCGCTGAGGCGTCTCCAGGCTGATCACACCTCACCTCTGGAACTTCGAAAGGGTCATCCACACGCTTGGTGCAAATCAAGAAGTTCCCCGACATACCC
This sequence comes from Budorcas taxicolor, assembly GCF_023091745.1. Taxonomy (NCBI): domain Eukaryota; kingdom Metazoa; phylum Chordata; class Mammalia; order Artiodactyla; family Bovidae; genus Budorcas; species Budorcas taxicolor. The sequence goes on along the minus strand of NW_026291971.1, from coordinate 42,752 downwards.
GTCTGCACTCGAGAGGAAACACGAGGGTCCCGCCCACATCCAGAGGAGCCCCGTTTCCGACTCATAGCTCGAGATGAGGGATCCTTTCCCTGCTTCGTCGAGAAAGAGTTCCCGGGCTTCCGGTCGCATCTCAAGAGGAGACCCTCTCAACAGGAACGGCGAGAGGAACTCCAGGGTCGTGCCACCATTCCAAGAGTCCCCCAGATGTCTCAGGACATTACAGAGGAACCTCTTTTCCCTTCACCAGCTCGTCTTTCACGCCGATGATCGACTCACAACAAGGTGGCACGTGGCACAGCCCTGTGGGAAAGCCTCGTGGGAAAGCCTCGAGGGACAGCCTCGAGGGAAAGCCACAGATCCCTTGATCCACGTGACAGGAAGCGTGACACTACTGCTGCAGCTCGGGAGGAAAGCGCACGTGCATGCCCCCACTCGAGACGAGGCCTGACTCCCCTGGGGAGACTCAGAAGCACCCCAAGATCCATGGCAACACTGGAGAGGAATCCTCAGGTTCCGGCCCCGACTCCACACAAGGACTGAGGCCCCGGCATGGACGGGAGAGGAATCCCGAGAGGACCCTAGCAACTCGCATGGGGACTGGCCTTTCCTGAGGCCACCAGAGCGGGTCCCTGAGGTCCCCGTCGTAACTCGAGAAGACCTGCCGCAACTCGAGAAAATCCAGGAGGTTCTCCCCTCCAGGCGAGATGAGGCCCATTTCCGCTGAGGCGTCTCGAGGCTGATCACACCTCCCCTCTGGAACTTCGAAAGGCTCCTTCACACCCTTGGTGCAAATCAAGAAGTTCCCCGACATACCCGTCTCCACTCGAGAGGAATCACGAGGGTCCCGCCCACATCCAGAGGAGCCCCGTTTCCGCCTCGTAGCTCGAGATGAGGGATCCTTTCCCTGCTTCGTCGGGAAAGAGTTCCCGGCGTTCCCGTCGCATCTCAAGAGGAGGCCCTCTCAACAGGAACGGCGAGAGGAACTCCAGGGTCGTGCCACCATTCCAAGAGTCCCCCAGATGTCTCAGTCCATTCCAGAGGAAACTCTTTTCCCTTCAGCGGCTCGTCTTTCACGCCGAGGATCGACTCACACCAAGGTGGCACGTGGCACAGCCCTGTGGGAAAGCCTCGTGGGAAAGCCTCGAGGGACAGCCTCGAGGGAAAGCCACAGATCCCTTGATCCACGTGACAGGAAGCGTGACACTACTGCTGCAGCTCGGGAGGAAAGCGCACGTGCATGTCCCCACTCGAGACGAGGCCTGACTCCCCTGGGGAGACTCAGAAGCACCCCAAGATCCATGGCAACACTGGAGAGGAATCCTCAGGTTCCGGCCCCGACTCCACACAAGGACTGAGGCCCCGGCATGGACGGGAGAGGAATCCCGAGATGGCCCCTAGCAACTCGCACGGGGACTGGCCTTTTCTGAGGCCACCAGAGCGGGTCCCTGAGGTCCCCGTCGTAACTCGAGAAGACCTGCCGCAACTTGAGAAAATCCAGGAGGTTCTCCCCTCCAGGCGAGATGAGGCCCATTTCCGCTGAGGCGTCTCCAGGCTGATCACACCTCACCTCTGGAACTTCGAAAGGGTCATCCACACGCTTGGTGCAAATCAAGAAGTTCCCCGACATACCCGTCTGCACTCGAGAGGAAACACGAGGGTCCCGCCCACATCCAGAGGAGCCCCGTTTCCGACTCATAGCTCGAGATGAGGGATCCTTTCCCTGCTTCGTCGAGAAAGAGTTCCCGGGCTTCCGGTCGCATCTCAAGAGGAGACCCTCTCAACAGGAACGGCGAGAGGAACTCCAGGGTCGTGCCACCATTCCAAGAGTCCCCCAGATGTCTCAGGACATTACAGAGGAACCTCTTTTCCCTTCACCAGCTCGTCTTTCACGCCGATGATCGACTCACACCAAGGTGGCACGTGGCACAGCCCTGTGGGAAAGCCTCGTGGGAAAGCCTCGAGGGACAGCCTCGAGGGAAAGCCACAGATCCCTTGATCCACGTGACAGGAAGCGTGACACTACTGCTGCAGCTCGGGAGGAAAGCGCACGTGCATGCCCCCACTCGAGACGAGGCCTGACTCCCCTGGGGAGACTCAGAAGCACCCCAAGATCCATGGCAACACTGGAGAGGAATCCTCAGGTTCCGGCCCCGACTCCACACAAGGACTGAGGCCCCGGCATGGACGGGAGAGGAATCCCGAGAGGACCCTAGCAACTCGCATGGGGACTGGCCTTTCCTGAGGCCACCAGAGCGGGTCCCTGAGGTCCCCGTCGTAACTCGAGAAGACCTGCCGCAACTCGAGAAAATCCAGGAGGTTCTCCCCTCCAGGCGAGATGAGGTCCATTTCCGCTGAGGCGTCTCGAGGCTGATCACACCTCCCCTCTGGAACTTCGAAAGGCTCCTTCACACCCTTGGTGCAAATCAAGAAGTTCCCCGACATACCCGTCTCCACTGGAGAGGAATCACGAGGGTCCCGCGCACATCCAGAGGAGCCCCGTTTCCGCCTCGTAGCTCGAGATGAGGGATCCTTTCCCTGCTTCGTCGGGAAAGAGTTCCCGGCGTTCCCGTCGCATCTCAAGAGGAGGCCCTCTCAACAGGAACGGCGAGAGGAACTCCAGGGTCGTGCCACCATTCCAAGAGTCCCCCAGATGTCTCAGTCCATTCCAGAGGAAACTCTTTTCCCTTCAGCGGCTCGTCTTTCACGCCGAGGATCGACTCACACCAAGGTGGCACGTGGCACAGCCCTGTGGGAAAGCCTCGTGGGAAAGCCTCGAGGGACAGCCTCGAGGGAAAGCCACAGATCCCTTGATCCACGTGACAGGAAGCGTGACACTACTGCTGCAGCTCGGGAGGAAAGCGCACGTGCATGCCCCCACTCGAGACGAGGCCTGACTCCCCTGGGGAGACTCAGAAGCACCCCAAGATCCATGGCAACACTGGAGAGGAATCCTCAGGTTCCGGCCCCGACTCCACACAAGGACTGAGGCCCCGGCATGGACGGGAGAGGAATCCCGAGATGGCCCCTAGCAACTCGCACGGGGACTGGCCTTTTCTGAGGCCACCAGAGCGGGTCCCTGAGGTCCCCGTCGTAACTCGAGAAGACCTGCCGCAACTCGAGAAAATCCAGGAGGTTATCCCCTCCAGGCGAGATGAGGCCCATTTCCGCTGAGGCGTCTCCAGGCTGATCACACCTCACCTCTGGAACTTCGAAAGGGTCATCCACACGCTTGGTGCAAATCAAGAAGTTCCTCGACATACCCGTCTGCACTCGAGAGGAAACACGAGGGTCCCGCCCACATCCAGAGGAGCCCCGTTTCCGACTCATAGCTCGAGATGAGGGATCCTTTTCCTGCTTCGTCGAGAAAGAGTTCCCGGGCTTCCGGTCGCATCTCAAGAGGAGACCCTCTCAACAGGAACGGCGAGAGGAACTCCAGGGTCGTGCCACCATTCCAAGAGTCCCCCAGATGTCTCAGGACATTACAGAGGAACCTCTTTTCCCTTCACCAGCTCGTCTTTCACGCCGATGATCGACTCACAACAAGGTGGCACGTGGCACAGCCCTGTGGGAAAGCCTCGTGGGAAAGCCTCGAGGGACAGCCTCGAGGGAAAGCCACAGATCCCTTGATCCACGTGACAGGAAGCGTGACACTACTGCTGCAGCTCGGGAGGAAAGCGCACGTGCATGCCCCCACTCGAGACGAGGCCTGACTCCCCTGGGGAGACTCAGAAGCACCCCAGGATCCATGGCAACACTGGAGAGGAATCCTCAGGTTCCGGCCCCGACTCCACACAAGGACTTAGGCCCCGGCATGGACGGGAGAGGAATCCCGAGTGGTCCCATAGCAACTCGCATGGGGACTGGCCTTTCTTGAGGCCACCAGAGCGGGTCCCTGTGGTCCCCGTCGTAACACGAGAAGACCTGCCGCAACTCGAGAAAATCCAGGAGGTTCTCCCCTCCAGGTGAGATGAGGCCCATTTCCTCTGAGGCGTCTCGAGGCTGATCACACCTCACCTCTGGAACTTCGAAAGGGTGCTTCACACCCTTGGTGCAAATCAAGAAGTTCCCCGACATACCCGTCTCCACTCGAGAGGAATCACGAGGGTCCCGCCCACATCCAGAGGAGCCCCGTTTCCGCCTCGTAGCTCGAGATGAGGGATCCTTTCCCTGCTTCGTGGGGAAAGAGTTCCCGGCGTTCCCGTCGCATCTCAAGAGGAGGCCCTCTAAACAGGAACGGCGAGAGGAACTCCAGGGTCGTGCCACCATTCCAAGAGTCCCCCAGATGTCTCAGTCCATTCCAGAGGAACCTCTTTTCCCTTCACCGGCTCGTCTTTCACGCCGAGGATCGACTCACACCAAGGTGGCACGTGGCACAGCCCTGTGGGAAAGCCTCGTGGGAAAGCCTCGAGGGACAGCCTCGAGGGAAAGCCACAGATCCCTTGATCCACGTGACAGGAAGCGTGACACTACTGCTGCAGCTCGGGAGGAAAGCGCACGTGCATGCCCCCACTCGAGACGAGGCCTGACTCCCCTGGGGAGACTCAGAAGCACCCCAAGATCCATGGCAACACTGGAGAGGAATCCTCAGGTTCCGGCCCCGACTCCACACAAGGACTGAGGCCCCGGCATGGACGGGAGAGGAATCCCGAGAGGACCCTAGCAACTCGCATGGGGACTGGCCTTTCCTGAGGCCACCAGAGCGGGTCCCTGAGGTCCCCGTCGTAACTCGAGAAGACCTGCCGCAACTCGAGAAAATCCAGGAGGTTCTCCCCTCCAGGCGAGATGAGGCCCATTTCCGCTGAGGCGTCTCGAGGCTGATCACACCTCCCCTCTGGAACTTCGAAAGGCTCCTTCACACCCTTGGTGCAAATCAAGAAGTTCCCCGACATACCCGTCTCCACTGGAGAGGAATCAGGAGGGTCCCGCGCACATCCAGAGGAGCCCCATTTCCGCCTCGTAGCTCGAGATGAGGGATCCTTTCCCTGCTTCGTCGGGAAAGAGTTCCCGGCGTTCCCGTCGCATCTCAAGAGGAGGCCCTCTCAACAGGAACGGCGAGAGGAACTCCAGGGTCGTGCCACCATTCCAAGAGTCCCCCAGATGCCTCAGTCCATTCCAGAGGAAACTCTTTTCCCTTCAGCGGCTCGTCTTTCACGCCGAGGATCGACTCACACCAAGGTGGCACGTGGCACAGCGCTGTGGGAAAGCCTCGTGGGAAAGCCTCGAGGGACAGCCTCGAGGGAAAGCCACAGATCCCTTGATCCACGTGACAGGAAGCGTGACACTACTGCTGCAGCTCGGGAGGAATGCGCACGTGCATGCCCCCACTCGAGACGAGGCCTGACTCCCCTGGGGAGACTCAGAAGCACCCCAAGATCCATGGCAACACTGGAGAGGAATCCTCAGGTTCCGGCCCCGACTCCACACAAGGACTGAGGCCCCGGCATGGACGGGAGAGGAATCCCGAGATGGCCCCTAGAAACTCGCACGGGGACTGGCCTTTTCTGAGGCCACCAGAGCGGGTCCCTGAGGTCCCCGTCGTAACTCGAGAAGACCTGCCGCAACTTGAGAAAATCCAGGAGGTTCTCCCCTCCAGGCGAGATGAGGCCCATTTCCGCTGAGGCGTCTCCAGGCTGATCACACCTCACCTCTGGAACTTCGAAAGGGTCATCCACACGCTTGGTGCAAATCAAGAAGTTCCCCGACATACCCGTCTGCACTCGAGAGGAAACACGAGGGTCCCGCCCACATCCAGAGGAGCCCCGTTTCCGACTCATAGCTCGAGATGAGGGATCCTTTCCCTGCTTCGTCGAGAAAGAGTTCCCGGGCTTCCGGTCGCATCTCAAGAGGAGACCCTCTCAACAGGAACGGCGAGAGGAACTCCAGGGTCGTGCCACCATTCCAAGAGTCCCCCAGATGTCTCAGGACATTACAGAGGAACCTCTTTTCCCTTCACCAGCTCGTCTTTCACGCCGATGATCGACTCACAACAAGGTGGCACGTGGCACAGCCCTGTGGGAAAGCCTCGTGGGAAAGCCTCGAGGGACAGCCTCGAGGGAAAGCCACAGATCCCTTGATCCACGGGACAGGAAGCGTGACACTACTGCTGCAGCTCGGGAGGAAAGCGCACGTGCATGCCCCCACTCGAGACGAGGCCTGACTCCCCTGGGGAGACTCAGAATCACCCCAAGATCCATGGCAACACTGGAGAGGAATCCTCAGGTTCCGGCCCCGACTCCACACAAGGACTGAGGCCCCGGCATGGACGGGAGAGGAATCCCGAGAGGACCCTAGCAACTCGCATGGGGACTGGCCTTTCCTGAGGCCACCAGAGCGGGTCCCTGAGGTCCCCGTCGTAACTCGAGACGACCTGCCGCAACTCGAGAAAATCCAGGAGGTTCTCCCCTCCAGGCGAGATGAGGCCCATTTCCGCTGAGGCGTCTCGAGGCTGATCACACCTCCCCTCTGGAACTTCGAAAGGCTCCTTCACACCCTTGTTGCAAATCAAGAAGTTCCCCGACATACCCGACTCCACTCGAGAGGAATCACGAGGGTCCCGCGCACATCCAGAGGAGCCCCGTTTCCGCCTCGTAGCTCGAGATGAGGGATCCTTTCCCTGTTTCGACGGGAAAGAGTTCCCGGCGTTCCCGTCGCATCTCAAGAGGAGGCCCTCTCAACAGGAACGGCGAGAGGAACTCCAGGGTCGTGCCACCATTCCAAGAGTCCCAAAGATGTCTCAGTCCATTCCAGAGGAAACTCTTTTCCCTTCACCGGCTCGTCTTTCACGCCGAGGATCGACTCACACCAAGGTGGAACGTGGCACAGCCCTGTGGGAAAGCCTCGTGGGAAAGCCTCGAGGGACAGCCTCGAGGGAAAGCCACAGATCCCTTGATCCACGTGACAGGAAGCGTGACACTACTGCTGCAGCTCGGGAGGAAAGCGCACGTGCATGCCCCCACTCGAGACGAGGCCTGACTCCCCTGGGGAGACTCAGAAGCACCCCAAGATCCTTGGCAACACTGGAGAGGAATCCTCAGGTTCCGGCCCCGACTCCACACAAGGACTGAGGCCCCGGCATGGACGGGAGAGGAATCCCGAGATGGCCCCTAGCAACTCGCACGGGGACTGGCCTTTTCTGAGGCCACCAGAGCGGGTCCCTGAGGTCCCCGTCGTAACTCGAGAAGACCTGCTGCAACTCGAGAAAATCCAGGAGGTTCTCCCCTCCAGGCGAGATGAGGCCCATTTCCGCTGAGGCGTCTCCAGGCTGATCACACCTCACCTCTGGAACTTCGAAAGGGTCATCCACACGCTTGGTGCAAATCAAGAAGTTCCCCGACATACCCGTCTGCACTCGAGAGGAAACACGAGGGTCCCGCCCACATCCAGAGGAGCCCCGTTTCTGACTCATAGCTCGAGATGAGGGATCCTTTCCCTGCTTCGTCGAGAAAGAGTTCCCGGGCTTCCGGTCGCATCTCAAGAGGAGGCCCTCTCAACAGGAAAGGCGAGAGGAACTCCAGGGTCGTGCCACCATTCCAAGAGTCCCCCAGATGTCTCAGGACATTACAGAGGAACCTCTTTTCCCTTCACCAGCTCGTCTTTCACGCCGATGATCGACTCACAACAAGGTGGCACGTGGCACAGCCCTGTGGGAAAGCCTCGTGGGAAAGCCTCGAGGGACAGCCTCGAGGGAAAGCCACAGATCCCATGATCCACGGGACAGGAAGCGTGACACTACTGCTGCAGCTCGGGAGGAAAGCACACGTGCATGCCCCCACTCGAGACGAGGCCTGACTCCCCTGGGGAGACTCAGAAGCACCCCAGGATCCATGGCAACACTGGAGAGGAATCCTCAGGTTCCGGCCCCGACTCCACACAAGGACTTAGGCCCCGGCATGGACGGGAGAGGAATCCCGAGTGGTCCCATAGCAACTCGCATGGGGACTGGCCTTTCTTGAGGCCACCAGAGCGGGTCCCTGTGGTCCCCGTCGTAACACGAGAAGACCTGCCGCAACTCGAGAAAATCCAGGAGGTTCTCCCCTCCAGGTGAGATGAGGCCCATTTCCGCTGAGGCGTCTCGAGGCTGATCACACCTCACCTCTGGAACTTCGAAAGGGTGCTTCACAACCTTGGTGCAAATCAAGAAGTTCCCCGACATACCCGTCTCCACTCGAGAGGAATCACGAGGGTCCCGCCCACATCCAGAGGAGCCCCGTTTCCGCCTCGTAGCTCGAGATGAGGGATCCTTTCCCTGCTTCGTGGGGAAAGAGTTCCCGGCGTTCCCGTCGCATCTCAAGAGGAGGCCCTCTAAACAGGAACAGCGAGAGGAACTCCAGGGTCGTGCCACCATTCCAAGAGTCCCCCAGATGTCTCAGTCCATTCCAGAGGAACCTCTTTTCCCTTCACCGGCTCGTCTTTCACGCCGAGGATCGACTCACACCAAGGTGGCACGTGGCACAGCCCTGTGGGAAAGCCTCGTGGGAAAGCCTCGAGGGACAGCCTCGAGGGAAAGCCACAGATCCCTTGATCCACGTGACAGGAAGCGTGACACTACTGCTGCAGCTCGGGAGGAAAGCGCACGTGCATGCCCCCACTCGAGACGAGGCCTGACTCCCCTGGGGAGACTCAGAAGCACCCCAAGATCCATGGCTACACTGGAGAGGAATCCTCAGGTTCCGGCCCCGACTCCACACAAGGACTGAGGCCCCGGCATGGACGGGAGAGGAATCCCGAGATGGCCCCTAGCAACTCGCACGGGGACTGGCCTTTTCTGAGGCCACCAGAGCGGGTCCCTGAGGTCCCCGTCGTAACTCGAGAAGACCTGCCGCAACTCGAGAAAATCCAGGAGGTTATCCCCTCCAGGCGAGATGAGGCCCATTTCCGCTGAGGCGTCTCCAGGCTGATCACACCTCACCTCTGGAACTTCGAAAGGGTCATCCACACGCTTGGTGCAAATCAAGAAGTTCCTCGACATACCCGTCTGCACTCGAGAGGAAACACGAGGGTCCCGCCCACATCCAGAGGAGCCCCGTTTCCGACTCATAGCTCGAGATGAGGGATCCTTTCCCTGCTTCGTCGAGAAAGAGTTCCCGGGCTTCCGGTCGCATCTCAAGAGGAGACCCTCTCAACAGGAACGGCGAGAGGAACTCCAGGGTCGTGCCACCATTCCAAGAGTCCCCCAGATGTCTCAGGACATTACAGAGGAACCTCTTTTCCCTTCACCAGCTCGTCTTTCACGCCGATGATCGACTCACAACAAGGTGGCACGTGGCACAGCCCTGTGGGAAAGCCTCGTGGGAAAGCCTCGAGGGACAGCCTCGAGGGAAAGCCACAGATCCCTTGATCCACGTGACAGGAAGCGTGACACTACTGCTGCAGCTCGGGAGGAAAGCGCACGTGCATGCCCCCACTCGAGACGAGGCCTGACTCCCCTGGGGAGACTCAGAATCACCCCAAGATCCATGGCAACACTGGAGAGGAATCCTCAGGTTCCGGCCCCGACTCCACACAAGGACTGAGGCCCCGGCATGGACGGGAGAGGAATCCCGAGAGGACCCTAGCAACTCGCATGGGGACTGGCCTTTCCTGAGGCCACCAGAGCGGGTCCCTGAGGTCCCCGTCGTAACTCGAGAAGACCTGCCGCAACTCGAGAAAATCCAGGAGGTTCTCCCCTCCAGGCGAGATGAGGCCCATTTCCGCTGAGGCGTCTCGAGGCTGATCACACCTCCCCTCTGGAACGTCGAAAGGCTCCTTCACACCCTTGGTGCAAATCAAGAAGTTCCCCGACATACCCGTCTCCACTCGAGAGGAATCACGAGGGTCCCGCGCACATCCAGAGGAGCCCCGTTTCCGCCTCGTAGCTCGAGATGAGGGATCCTTTCCCTGCTTCGTCGGGAAAGAGTTCCCGGCGTTCCCGTCGCATCTCAAGAGGAGGCCCTCTCAACAGGAACGGCGAGAGGAACTCCAGGGTCGTGCCACCATTCCAAGAGTCCCCCAGATGTCTCAGTCCATTCCAGAGGAAACTCTTTTCCCTTCAGCGGCTCGTCTTTCACGCCGAGGATCGACTCACACCAAGGTGGCACGTGGCACAGCCCTGTGGGAAAGCCTCGTGGGAAAGCCTCGAGGGACAGCCTCGAGGGAAAGCCACAGATCCCTTGATCCACGTGACAGGAAGCGTGACACTACTGCTGCAGCTCGGGAGGAAAGCGCACGTGCATGTCCCCACTCGAGACGAGGCCTGACTCCCCTGGGGAGACTCAGAAGCACCCCAAGATCCATGGCAACACTGGAGAGGAATCCTCAGGTTCCGGCCCCGACTCCACACAAGGACTGAGGCCCCGGCATGGACGGGAGAGGAATCCCGAGATGGCCCCTAGCAACTCGCACGGGGACTGGCCTTTTCTGAGGCCACCAGAGCGGGTCCCTGAGGTCCCCGTCGTAACTCGAGAAGACCTGCCGCAACTTGAGAAAATCCAGGAGGTTCTCCCCTCCAGGCGAGATGAGGCCCATTTCCGCTGAGGCGTCTCCAGGCTGATCACACCTCACCTCTGGAACTTCGAAAGGGTCATCCACACGCTTGGTGCAAATCAAGAAGTTCCCCGACATACCCGTCTGCACTCGAGAGGAAACACGAGGGTCCCGCCCACATCCAGAGGAGCCCCGTTTCCGACTCATAGCTCGAGATGAGGGATCCTTTCCCTGCTTCGTCGAGAAAGAGTTCCCGGGCTTCCGGTCGCATCTCAAGAGGAGACCCTCTCAACAGGAACGGCGAGAGGAACTCCAGGGTCGTGCCACCATTCCAAGAGTCCCCCAGATGTCTCAGGACATTACAGAGGAACCTCTTTTCCCTTCACCAGCTCGTCTTTCACGCCGATGATCGACTCACAACAAGGTGGCACGTGGCACAGCCCTGTGGGAAAGCCTCGTGGGAAAGCCTCGAGGGACAGCCTCGAGGGAAAGCCACAGATCCCTTGATCCACGTGACAGGAAGCGTGACACTACTGCTGCAGCTCGGGAGGAAAGCGCACGTGCATGCCCCCACTCGAGACGAGGCCTGACTCCCCTGGGGAGACTCAGAAGCACCCCAAGATCCATGGCAACACTGGAGAGGAATCCTCAGGTTCCGGCCCCGACTCCACACAAGGACTGAGGCCCCGGCATGGACGGGAGAGGAATCCCGAGAGGTCCCCTAGCAACTCGCATGGGGACTGGCCTTTCCTGAGGCCACCAGAGCGGGTCCCTGAGGTCCCCGTCGTAACTCGAGAAGACCTGCCGCAACTCGAGAAAATCCAGGAGGTTCTCCCCTCCAGGCGAGATGAGGCCCATTTCCGCTGAGGCGTCTCGAGGCTGATCACACCTCCCCTGTGGAACTTCGAAAGGCTCCTTCACAACCTTGGTGCAAATCAAGAAGTTCCCCGACATTACAGTCTCCACTCGAGAGGAATCACGAGGGTCCCGCGCACATCCAGAGGAGCCCCGTTTCCGCCTCGTAGCTCGAGATGAGGGATCCTTTCCCTGCTTCGTCGGGAAAGAGTTCCCGGCGTTCCCGTCGCATCTCAAGAGGAGGCCCTCTCAACAGGAACGGCGAGAGGAACTCCAGGGTCGTGCCACCATTCCAAGAGTCCCCCAGATGTCTCAGTCCATTCCAGAGGAACCTCTTTTCCCTTCACCGGCTCGTCTTTCACGCCGAGGATCGACTCACACCAAGGTGGCACGTGGCACAGCCCTGTGGGAAAGCCTCGTGGGAAAGCCTCGAGGGACAGCCTCGAGGGAAAGCCACAGATCCCTTGATCCACGTGACAGGAAGCGTGACACTACTGCTGCAGCTCGGGAGGAAAGCGCACGTGCATGCCCCCACTCGAGACGAGGCCTGACTCCCCTGGGGAGACTCAGAAGCACCCCAAGATCCATGGCAACACTGGAGAGGAATCCTCAGGTTCCGGCCCCGACTCCACACAAGGACTGAGGCCCCGGCATGGACGGGAGAGGAATCCCGAGAGGACCCTAGCAACTCGCATGGGGACTGGCCTTTCCTGAGGCCAACAGAGCGGGTCCCTGAGGTCCCCGTCGTAACTCGAGAAGACCTGCCGCAACTCGAGAAAATCCAGGAGGTTCTCCCCTCCAGGCGAGATGAGGCCCATTTCCGCTGAGGCGTCTCGAGGCTGATCACACCTCCCCTCTGGAACTTCGAAAGGCTCCTTCACACCCTTGGTGCAAATCAAGAAGTTCCCCGACATACCCGTCTCCACTGGAGAGGAATCACGAGGGTCCCGCGCACATCCAGAGGAGCCCCATTTCCGCCTCGTAGCTCGAGATGAGGGATCCTTTCCCTGCTTCGTCGGGAAAGAGTTCCCGGCGTTCCCGTCGCATCTCAAGAGGAGGCCCTCTCAACAGGAACGGCGAGAGGAACTCCAGGGTCGTGCCACCATTCCAAGAGTCCCCCAGATGTCTCAGTCCATTCCAGAGGAAACGCTTTTCCCTTCAGCGGCTCGTCTTTCACGCTGAGGATCGACTCACACCAAGGTGGCACGTGGCACAGCCCTGTGGGAAAGCCTCGTGGGAAAGCCTCGAGGGACAGCCTCGAGGGAAAGCCACAGATCCCTTGATCCACGTGACAGGAAGCGTGACACTACTGCTGCAGCTCGGGAGGAAAGCGCACGTGCATGCCCCCACTCGAGACGAGGCCTGACTCCCCTGGGGAGACTCAGAAGCACCCCAAGATCCATGGCAACACTGGAGAGGAATCCTCAGGTTCCGGCCCCGACTCCACACAAGGACTGAGGCCCCGGCATGGACGGGAGAGGAATCCTGAGATGGCCCCTAGCAACTCGCACGGGGACTGGCCTTTTCTGAGGCCACCAGAGCGGGTCCCTGAGGTCCCCGTCGTAACTCGAGAAGACCTGCCGCAACTTGAGAAAATCCAGGAGGTTCTCCCCTCCAGGCGAGATGAGGCCCATTTCCGCTGAGGCGTCTCCAGGCTGATCACACCTCCCCTCTGGAACTTCGAAAGGGTCATCCACACGCTTGGTGCAAATCAAGAAGTTCCCCGACATACCCGTCTGCACTCGAGAGGAAACACGAGGGTCCCGCCCACATCCAGAGGAGCCCCGTTTCCGACTCATAGCTCGAGATGAGGGATCCTTTCCCTGCTTCGTCGAGAAAGAGTTCCCGGGCTTCCGGTCGCATCTCAAGAGGAGACCCTCTCAACAGGAACGGCGAGAGGAACTCCAGGGTCGTGCCACCATTCCAAGAGTCCCCCAGATGTCTCAGGACATTACAGAGGAACCTCTTTTCCCTTCACCAGCTCGTCTTTCACGCCGATGATCGACTCACAACAAGGTGGCACGTGGCACAGCCCTGTGGGAAAGCCTCGTGGGAAAGCCTCGAGGGACAGCCTCGAGGGAAAGCCACAGATCCCTTGATCCACGTGACAGGAAGCGTGACACTACTGCTGCAGCTCGGGAGGAAAGCGCACGTGCATGCCCCCACTCGAGACGAGGCCTGACTCCCCTGGGGAGACTCAGAATCACCGCAAGATCCATGGCAACACTGGAGAGGAATCCTCAGGTTCCGGCCCCGACTCCACACAAGGACTGAGGCCCCGGCATGGACGGGAGAGGAATCCCGAGAGGACCCTAGCAACTCGCATGGGGACTGGCCTTTCCTGAGGCCACCAGAGCGGGTCCCTGAGGTCCCCGTCGTAACTCGAGACGACCTGCCCCAACTCGAGAAAATCCAGGAGGTTCTCCCCTCCAGGCGAGATGAGGCCCATTTCCGCTGAGGCGTCTCGAGGCTGATCACACCTCCCCTCTGGAACTTCGAAAGGCTCCTTCACACCCTTGTTGCAAATCAAGAAGTTCCCCGACATACCCAACTCCACTCGAGAGGAATCACGAGGGTCCCGCGCACATCCAGAGGAGCCCCGTTTCCGCCTCGTAGCTCGAGATGAGGGATCCTTTCCCTGTTTCGACGGGAAAGAGTTCCCGGCGTTCCCGTCGCATCTCAAGAGGAGGCCCTCTCAACAGGAACGGCGAGAGGAACTCCAGGGTCGTGCCACCATTCCAAGAGTCCCCCAGATGTCTCAGTCCATTCCAGAGGAAACTCTTTTCCCTTCAGCGGCTCGTCTTTCACGCCGAGGATCGACTCACACCAAGGTGGCACGTGGCACAGCCCTGTGGGAAAGCCTCGTGGGAAAGCCTCGAGGGACAGCCTCGAGGGAAAGCCACAGATCCCTTGATCCACGTGACAGGAAGCGTGACACTACTGCTGCAGCTCGGGAGGAAAGCGCACGTGCATGCCCCCACTCGAGACGAGGCCTGACTCCCCTGGGGAGACTCAGAAGCACCCCAAGATCCATGGCAACACTGGAGAGGAATCCTCAGGTTCCGGCCCCGACTCCACACAAGGACTGAGGCCCCGGCATGGACGGGAGAGGAATCCCGAGATGGCCCCTAGCAACTCGCACGGGGACTGGCCTTTTCTGAGGCCACCAGAGCGGGTCCCTGAGGTCCCCGTCGTAACTCGAGAAGACCTGCCGCAACTTGAGAAAATCCAGGAGGTTCTCCCCTCCAGGCGAGATGAGGCCCATTTCCGCTGAGGCGTCTCCAGGCTGATCACACCTCACCTCTGGAACTTCGAAAGGGTCATCCACACGCTTGGTGCAAATCAAGAAGTTCCCCGACATACCCGTCTGCACTCGAGAGGAAACACGAGGGTCCCGCCCACATCCAGAGGAGCCCCGTTTCCGACTCATAGCTCGAGATGAGGGATCCTTTCCCTGCTTCGTCGAGAAAGAGTTCCCGGGCTTCCGGTCGCATCTCAAGAGGAGACCCTCTCAACAGGAACGGCGAGAGGAACTCCAGGGTCGTGCCACCATTCCAAGAGTCCCCCAGATGTCTCAGGACATTACAGAGGAACCTCTTTTCCCTTCACCAGCTCGTCTTTCACGCCGATGATCGACTCACAACAAGGTGGCACGTGGCACAGCCCTGTGGGAAAGCCTCGTGGGAAAGCCTCGAGGGACAGCCTCGAGGGAAAGCCACAGATCCCTTGATCCACGTGACAGGAAGCGTGACACTACTGCTGCAGCTCGGGAGGAAAGCGCACGTGCATGCCCCCACTCGAGACGAGGCCTGACTCCCCTGGGGAGACTCAGAATCACCCCAAGATCCATGGCAACACTGGAGAGGAATCCTCAGGTTCCGGCCCCGACTCCACACAAGGACTGAGGCCCCGGCATGGACGGGAGAGGAATCCCGAGAGGACCCTAGCAACTCGCATGGGGACTGGCCTTTCCTGAGGCCACCAGAGCGGGTCCCTGAGGTCCCCGTCGTAACTCGAGAAGACCTGCCGCAACTCGAGAAAATCCAGGAGGTTCTCCCCTCCAGGCGAGATGAGGCCCATTTCCGCTGAGGCGTCTCGAGGCTGATCACACCTCCCCTCTGGAACTTCGAAAGGCTCCTTCACACCCTTGTTGCAAATCAAGAAGTTCCCCGACATACCCGACTCCACTCGAGAGGAATCACGAGGGTCCCGCGCACATCCAGAGGAGCCCCGTTTCCGCCTCGTAGCTCGAGATGAGGGATCCTTTCCCTGTTTCGACGGGAAAGAGTTCCCGGCGTTCCCGTCGCATCTCAAGAGGAGGCCCTCTCAACAGGAACGGCGAGAGGAACTCCAGGGTCGTGCCACCATTCCAAGAGTCCCAAAGATGTCTCAGTCCATTCCAGAGGAAACTCTTTTCCCTTCACCGGCTCGTCTTTCACGCCGAGGATCGACTCACACCAAGGTGGAACGTGGCACAGCCCTGTGGGAAAGCCTCGTGGGAAAGCCTCGAGGGACAGCCTCGATGGAAAGCCACAGATCCCTTGATCCACGTGACAGGAAGCGTGACACTACTGCTGCAGCTCGGGAGGAAAGCGCACGTGCATGCCCCCACTCGAGACGAGGCCTGACTCCCCTGGGGAGACTCAGAAGCACCCCAAGATCCTTGGCAACACTGGAGAGGAATCCTCAGGTTCCGGCCCCGACTCCACACAAGGACTGAGGCCCCGGCATGGACGGGAGAGGAATCCGGAGATGGCCCCTAGCAACTCGCACGGGGACTGGCCTTTTCTGAGGCCACCAGAGCGGGTCCCTGAGGTCCCCGTCGTAACTCGAGAAGACCTGCCGCAACTCGAGAAAATCCAGGAGGTTCTCCCCTCCAGGCGAGATGAGGCCCATTTCCGCTGAGGCGTCTCCAGGCTGATCACACCTCACCTCTGGAACTTCGAAAGGGTCATCCACACGCTTGGTGCAAATCAAGAAGTTCCCCGACATACCCGTCTGCACTCGAGAGGAAACACGAGGGTCCCGCCCACATCCAGAGGAGCCCCGTTTCCGACTCATAGCTCGAGATGAGGGATCCTTTCCCTGCTTCGTCGAGAAAGAGTTCCCGGGCTTCCGGTCGCATCTCAAGAGGAGGCCCTCTCAACAGGAAAGGCGAGAGGAACTCCAGGGTCGTGCCACCATTCCAAGAGTCCCCCAGATGTCTCAGGACATTACAGAGGAACCTCTTTTCCCTTCACCAGCTCGTCTTTCACGCCGATGATCGACTCACAACAAGGTGGCACGTGGCACAGCCCTGTGGGAAAGACTCGTGGGAAAGCCTCGAGGGACAGCCTCGAGGGAAAGCCACAGATCCCTTGATCCACGGGACAGGAAGCGTGACACTACTGCTGCAGCTCGGGAGGAAAGCACACGTGCATGCCCCCACTCGAGACGAGGCCTGACTCCCCTGGGGAGACTCAGAAGCACCCCAGGATCCATGGCAACACTGGAGAGGAATCCTCAGGTTCCGGCCCCGACTCCACACAAGGACTTAGGCCCCGGCATGGACGGGAGAGGAATCCCGAGTGGTCCCATAGCAACTCGCATGGGGACTGGCCTTTCTTGAGGCCACCAGAGCGGGTCCCTGTGGTCCCCGTCGTAACACGAGAAGACCTGCCGCAACTCGAGAAAATCCAGGAGGTTCTCCCCTCCAGGTGAGATGAGGCCCATTTCCGCTGAGGCGTCTCGAGGCTGATCACACCTCACCTCTGGAACTTCGAAAGGGTGCTTCACACCCTTGGTGCAAATCAAGAAGTTCCCCGACATACCCGTCTCCACTCGAGAGGAATCACGAGGGTCCCGCCCACATCCAGAGGAGCCCCGTTTCCGCCTCGTAGCTCGAGATGAGGGATCCTTTCCCTGCTTCGTGGGGAAAGAGTTCCCGGCGTTCCCGTCGCATCTCAAGAGGAGGCCCTCTAAACAGGAACAGCGAGAGGAACTCCAGGGTCGTGCCACCATTCCAAGAGTCCCCCAGATGTCTCAGTCCATTCCAGAGGAACCTCTTTTCCCTTCACCGGCTCGTCTTTCACGCCGAGGATCGACTCACACCAAGGTGGCACGTGGCACAGCCCTGTGGGAAAGCCTCGTGGGAAAGCCTCGAGGGACAGCCTCGAGGGAAAGCCACAGATCCCTTGATCCACGTGACAGGAAGCGTGACACTACTGCTGCAGCTCGGGAGGAAAGCGCACGTGCATGCCCCCACTCGAGACGAGGCCTGACTCCCCTGGGGAGACTCAGAAGCACCCCAAGATCCATGGCTACACTGGAGAGGAATCCTCAGGTTCCGGCCCCGACTCCACACAAGGACTGAGGCCCCGGCATGGACGGGAGAGGAATCCCGAGATGGCCCCTAGCAACTCGCACGGGGACTGGCCTTTTCTGAGGCCACCAGAGCGGGTCCCTGAGGTCCCCGTCGTAACTCGAGAAGACCTGCCGCAACTCGAGAAAATCCAGGAGGTTATCCCCTCCAGGCGAGATGAGGCCCATTTCCGCTGAGGCGTCTCCAGGCTGATCACACCTCACCTCTGGAACTTCGAAAGGGTCATCCACACGCTTGGTGCAAATCAAGAAGTTCCTCGACATACCCGTCTGCACTCGAGAGGAAACACGAGGGTCCCGCCCACATCCAGAGGAGCCCCGTTTCCGACTCATAGCTCGAGATGAGGGATCCTTTCCCTGCTTCGTCGAGAAAGAGTTCCCGGGCTTCCGGTCGCATCTCAAGAGGAGACCCTCTCAACAGGAACGGCGAGAGGAACTCCAGGGTCGTGCCACCATTCCAAGAGTCCCCCAGATGTCTCAGGACATTACAGAGGAACCTCTTTTCCCTTCACCAGCTCGTCTTTCACGCCGATGATCGACTCACAACAAGGTGGCACGTGGCACAGCCCTGTGGGAAAGCCTCGTGGGAAAGCCTCGAGGGACAGCCTCGAGGGAAAGCCACAGATCCCTTGATCCACGTGACAGGAAGCGTGACACTACTGCTGCAGCTCGGGAGGAAAGCGCACGTGCATGCCCCCACTCGAGACGAGGCCTGACTCCCCTGGGGAGACTCAGAATCACCCCAAGATCCATGGCAACACTGGAGAGGAATCCTCAGGTTCCGGCCCCGACTCCACACAAGGACTGAGGCCCCGGCATGGACGGGAGAGGAATCCCGAGAGGACCCTAGCAACTCGCATGGGGACTGGCCTTTCCTGAGGCCACCAGAGCGGGTCCCTGAGGTCCCCGTCGTAACTCGAGAAGACCTGCCGCAACTCGAGAAAATCCAGGAGGTTCTCCCCTCCAGGCGAGATGAGGCCCATTTCCGCTGAGGCGTCTCGAGGCTGATCACACCTCCCCTCTGGAACTTCGAAAGGCTCCTTCACACCCTTGGTGCAAATCAAGAAGTTCCCCGACATACCCGTCTCCACTCGAGAGGAATCACGAGGGTCCCGCGCACATCCAGAGGAGCCCCGTTTCCGCCTCGTAGCTCGAGATGAGGGATCCTTTCCCTGCTTCGTCGGGAAAGAGTTCCCGGCGTTCCCGTCGCATCTCAAGAGGAGGCCCTCTCAACAGGAACGGCGAGAGGAACTCCAGGGTCGTGCCACCATTCCAAGAGTCCCCCAGATGTCTCAGTCCATTCCAGAGGAACCTCTTTTCCCTTCACCGGCTCGTCTTTCACGCCGAGGATCGACTCACACCAAGGTGGCACGTGGCACAGCCCTGTGGGAAAGCCTCGTGGGAAAGCCTCGAGGGACAGCCTCGAGGGAAAGCCACAGATCCCTTGATCCACGTGACAGGAAGCGTGACACTACTGCTGCAGCTCGGGAGGAAAGCGCACGTGCATGCCCCCACTCGAGACGAGGCCTGACTCCCCTGGGGAGACTCAGAAGCACCCCAAGATCCATGGCAACACTGGAGAGGAATCCTCAGGTTCCGGCCCCGACTCCACACAAGGACTGAGGCCCCGGCATGGACGGGAGAGGAATCCCGAGATGGCCCCTAGCAACTCGCACGGGGACTGGCCTTTTCTGAGGCCACCAGAGCGGGTCCCTGAGGTCCCCGTCGTAACTCGAGAAGACCTGCCGCAACTTGAGAAAATCCAGGAGGTTCTCCCCTCCAGGCGAGATGAGGCCCATTTCTGCTGAGGCGTCTCCAGGCTGATCACACCTCACCTCTGGAACTTCGAAAGGGTCATCCACACGCTTGGTGCAAATCAAGAAGTTCCCCGACATACCCGTCTGCACTCGAGAGGAAACACGAGGGTCCCGCCCACATCCAGAGGAGCCCCGTTTCCGACTCATAGCTCGAGATGAGGGATCCTTTCCCTGCTTCGTCGAGAAAGAGTTCCCGGGCTTCCGGTCGCATCTCAAGAGGAGACCCTCTCAACAGGAACGGCGAGAGGAACTCCAGGGTCGTGCCACCATTCCAAGAGTCCCCCAGATGTCTCAGGACATTACAGAGGAACCTCTTTTCCCTTCACCAGCTCGTCTTTCACGCCGATGATCGACTCACAACAAGGTGGCACGTGGCACAGCCCTGTGGGAAAGCCTCGTGGGAAAGCCTCGAGGGACAGCCTCGAGGGAAAGCCACAGATCCCTTGATCCACGTGACAGGAAGCGTGACACTACTGCTGCAGCTCGGGAGGAAAGCGCACGTGCATGCCCCCACTCGAGACGAGGCCTGACTCCCCTGGGGAGACTCAGAATCACCCCAAGATCCATGGCAACACTGGAGAGGAATCCTCAGGTTCCGGCCCCGACTCCACACAAGGACTGAGGCCCCGGCATGGACGGGAGAGGAATCCCGAGAGGACCCTAGCAACTCGCATGGGGACTGGCCTTTCCTGAGGCCACCAGAGCGGGTCCCTGAGGTCCCCGTCGTAACTCGAGACGACCTGCCGCAACTCGAGAAAATCCAGGAGGTTCTCCCCTCCAGGCGAGATGAGGCCCATTTCCGCTGAGGCGTCTCGAGGCTGATCACACCTCCCCTCTGGAACTTCGAAAGGCTCCTTCACACCCTTGTTGCAAATCAAGAAGTTCCCCGACATACCCGACTCCACTCGAGAGGAATCACGAGGGTCCCGCGCACATCCAGAGGAGCCCCGTTTCCGCCTCGTAGCTCGAGATGAGGGATCCTTTCCCTGTTTCGACGGGAAAGAGTTCCCGGCGTTCCCGTCGCATCTCAAGAGGAGGCCCTCTCAACAGGAACGGCGAGAGGAACTCCAGGGTCGTGCCACCATTCCAAGAGTCCCAAAGATGTCTCAGTCCATTCCAGAGGAAACTCTTTTCCCTTCACCGGCTCGTCTTTCACGCCGAGGATCGACTCACACCAAGGTGGAACGTGGCACAGCCCTGTGGGAAAGCCTCGTGGGAAAGCCTCGAGGGACAGCCTCGAGGGAAAGCCACAGATCCCTTGATCCACGTGACAGGAAGCGTGACACTACTGCTGCAGCTCGGGAGGAAAGCGCACGTGCATGCCCCCACTCGAGACGAGGCCTGACTCCCCTGGGGAGACTCAGAAGCACCCCAAGATCCTTGGCAACACTGGAGAGGAATCCTCAGGTTCCGGCCCCGACTCCACACAAGGACTGAGGCCCCGGCATGGACGGGAGAGGAATCCCGAGATGGCCCCTAGCAACTCGCACGGGGACTGGCCTTTTCTGAGGCCACCAGAGCGGGTCCCTGAGGTCCCCGTCGTAACTCGAGAAGACCTGCCGCAACTCGAGAAAATCCAGGAGGTTCTCCCCTCCAGGCGAGATGAGGCCCATTTCCGCTGAGGCGTCTCCAGGCTGATCACACCTCACCTCTGGAACTTCGAAAGGGTCATCCACACGCTTGGTGCAAATCAAGAAGTTCCCCGACATACCCGTCTGCACTCGAGAGGAAACACGAGGGTCCCGCCCACATCCAGAGGAGCCCCGTTTCCGACTCATAGCTCGAGATGAGGGATCCTTTCCCTGCTTCGTCGAGAAAGAGTTCCCGGGCTTCCGGTCGCATCTCAAGAGGAGGCCCTCTCAACAGGAAAGGCGAGAGGAACTCCAGGGTCGTGCCACCATTCCAAGAGTCCCCCAGATGTCTCAGGACATTACAGAGGAACCTCTTTTCCCTTCACCAGCTCGTCTTTCACGCCGATGATCGACTCACAACAAGGTGGCACGTGGCACAGCCCTGTGGGAAAGCCTCGTGGGAAAGCCTCGAGGGACAGCCTCGAGGGAAAGCCACAGATCCCTTGATCCACGTGACAGGAAGCGTGACACTACTGCTGCAGCTCGGGAGGAAAGCGCACGTGCATGCCCCCACTCGAGACGAGGCCTGACTCCCCTGGGGAGACTCAGAATCACCCCAAGATCCATGGCAACACTGGAGAGGAATCCTCAGGTTCCGGCCCCGACTCCACACAAGGACTGAGGCCCCGGCATGGACGGGAGAGGAATCCCGAGAGGACCCTAGCAACTCGCATGGGGACTGGCCTTTCCTGAGGCCACCAGAGCGGGTCCCTGAGGTCCCCGTCGTAACTCGAGAAGACCTGCCGCAACTCGAGAAAATCCAGGAGGTTCTCCCCTCCAGGCGAGATGAGGCCCATTTCCGCTGAGGCGTCTCGAGGCTGATCACACCTCCCCTCTGGAACTTCGAAAGGCTCCTTCACACCCTTGGTGCAAATCAAGAAGTTCCCCGACATACCCGTCTCCACTCGAGAGGAATCACGAGGGTCCCGCGCACATCCAGAGGAGCCCCGTTTCCGCCTCGTAGCTCGAGATGAGGGATCCTTTCCCTGCTTCGTCGGGAAAGAGTTCCCGGCGTTCCCGTCGCATCTCAAGAGGAGGCCCTCTCAACAGGAACGGCGAGAGGAACTCCAGGGTCGTGCCACCATTCCAAGAGTCCCCCAGATGTCTCAGTCCATTCCAGAGGAAACTCTTTTCCCTTCGGCGGCTCGTCTTTCACGCCGAGGATCGACTCACACCAAGGTGGCACGTGGCACAGCCCTGTGGGAAAGCCTCGTGGGAAAGCCTCGAGGGACAGCCTCGAGGGAAAGCCACAGATCCCTTGATCCACGTGACAGGAAGCGTGACACTACTGCTGCAGCTCGGGAGGAAAGCGCACGTGCATGCCCCCACTCGAGACGAGGCCTGACTCCCCTGGGGAGACTCAGAAGCACCCCAAGATCCATGGCAACACTGGAGAGGAATCCTCAGGTTCCGGCCCCGACTCCACACAAGGACTGAGGCCCCGGCATGGACGGGAGAGGAATCCCGAGATGGCCCCTAGCAACTCGCACGGGGACTGGCCTTTTCTGAGGCCACCAGAGCGGGTCCCTGAGGTCCCCGTCGTAACTCGAGAAGACCTGCCGCAACTCGAGAAAATCCAGGAGGTTCTCCCCTCCAGGCGAGATGAGGCCCATTTCCGCTGAGGCGTCTCCAGGCTGATCACACCTCCCCTCTGGAACTTCGAAAGGCTCCTTCACACCCTTGTTGCAAATCAAGAAGTTCCCCGACATACCCGACTCCACTCGAGAGGAATCACGAGGGTCCCGCGCACATCCAGAGGAGCCCCGTTTCCGCCTCGTAGCTCGAGATGAGGGATCCTTTCCCTGTTTCGACGGGAAAGAGTTCCCGGCGTTCCCGTCGCATCTCAAGAGGAGGCCCTCTCAACAGGAACGGCGAGAGGAACTCCAGGGTCGTGCCACCATTCCAAGAGTCCCCCAGATGTCTCAGTCCATTCCAGAGGAAACTCTTTTCCCTTCAGCGGCTCGTCTTTCACGCCGAGGATCGACTCACACCAAGGTGGCACGTGGCACAGCCCTGTGGGAAAGCCTCGTGGGAAAGCCTCGAGGGACAGCCTCGAGGGAAAGCCACAGATCCCTTGATCCACGTGACAGGAAGCGTGACACTACTGCTGCAGCTCGGGAGGAAAGCGCACGTGCATGCCCCCACTCGAGACGAGGCCTGACTCCCCTGGGGAGACTCAGAAGCACCCCAAGATCCATGGCAACACTGGAGAGGAATCCTCAGGTTCCGGCCCCGACTCCACACAAGGACTGAGGCCCCGGCATGGACGGGAGAGGAATCCCGAGATGGCCCCTAGCAACTCGCACGGGGACTGGCCTTTTCTGAGGCCACCAGAGCGGGTCCCTGAGGTCCCCGTCGTAACTCGAGAAGACCTGCCGCAACTTGAGAAAATCCAGGAGGTTCTCCCCTCCAGGCGAGATGAGGCCCATTTCCGCTGAGGCGTCTCCAGGCTGATCACACCTCACCTCTGGAACTTCGAAAGGGTCATCCACACGCTTGGTGCAAATCAAGAAGTTCCCCGACATACCCGTCTGCACTCGAGAGGAAACACGAGGGTCCCGCCCACATCCAGAGGAGCCCCGTTTCCGACTCACAGCTCGAGATGAGGGATCCTTTCCCTGCTTCGTCGAGAAAGAGTTCCCGGGCTTCCGGTCGCATCTCAAGAGGAGACCCTCTCAACAGGAACGGCGAGAGGAACTCCAGGGTCGTGCCACCATTCCAAGAGTCCCCCAGATGTCTCAGGACATTACAGAGGAACCTCTTTTCCCTTCACCAGCTCGTCTTTCACGCCGATGATCGACTCACAACAAGGTGGCACGTGGCACAGCCCTGTGGGAAAGCCTCGTGGGAAAGCCTCGAGGGACAGCCTCGAGGGAAAGCCACAGATCCCTTGATCCACGTGACAGGAAGCGTGACACTACTGCTGCAGCTCGGGAGGAAAGCGCACGTGCATGCCCCCACTCGAGACGAGGCCTGACTCCCCTGGGGAGACTCAGAATCACCCCAAGATCCATGGCAACACTGGAGAGGAATCCTCAGGTTCCGGCCCCGACTCCACACAAGGACTGAGGCCCCGGCATGGACGGGAGAGGAATCCCGAGAGGACCCTAGCAACTCGCATGGGGACTGGCCTTTCCTGAGGCCACCAGAGCGGGTCCCTGAGGTCCCCGTCGTAACTCGAGAAGACCTGCCGCAACTCGAGAAAATCCAGGAGGTTCTCCCCTCCAGGCGAGATGAGGCCCATTTCCGCTGAGGCGTCTCGAGGCTGATCACACCTCCCCTCTGGAACTTCGAAAGGCTCCTTCACACCCTTGGTGCAAATCAAGAAGTTCCCCGACATACCCGTCTCCACTCGAGAGGAATCACGAGGGTCCCGCGCACATCCAGAGGAGCCCCGTTTCCGCCTCGTAGCTCGAGATGAGGGATCCTTTCCCTGCTTCGTCGGGAAAGAGTTCCCGGCGTTCCCGTCGCATCTCAAGAGGAGGCCCTCTCAACAGGAACGGCGAGAGGATCTCCAGGGTCGTGCCACCATTCCAAGAGTCCCCCAGATGTCTCAGTCCATTCCAGAGGAAACTCTTTTCCCTTCAGCGGCTCGTCTTTCACGCCGAGGATCGACTCACACCAAGGTGGCACGTGGCACAGCCCTGTGGGAAAGCCTCGTGGGAAAGCCTCGAGGGACAGCCTCGAGGGAAAGCCACAGATCCCTTGATCCACGTGACAGGAAGCGTGACACTACTGCTGCAGCTCGGGAGGAAAGCGCACGTGCATGCCCCCACTCGAGACGAGGCCTGACTCCCCTGGGGAGACTCAGAAGCACCCCAAGATCCATGGCAACACTGGAGAGGAATCCTCAGGTTCCGGCCCCGACTCCACACAAGGACTGAGGCCCCGGCATGGACGGGAGAGGAATCCCGAGATGGCCCCTAGCAACTCGCACGGGGACTGGCCTTTTCTGAGGCCACCAGAGCGGGTCCCTGAGGTCCCCGTCGTAACTCGAGAAGACCTGCCGCAACTCGAGAAAATCCAGGAGGTTATCCCCTCCAGGCGAGATGAGGCCCATTTCCGCTGAGGCGTCTCCAGGCTGATCACACCTCACCTCTGGAACTTCGAAAGGGTCATCCACACGCTTGGTGCAAATCAAGAAGTTCCCCGACATACCCGTCTGCACTCGAGAGGAAACACGAGGGTCCCGCCCACATCCAGAGGAGCCCCGTTTCCGACTCATAGCTCGAGATGAGGGATCCTTTCCCTGCTTCGTCGAGAAAGAGTTCCCGGGCTTCCGGTCGCATCTCAAGAGGAGACCCTCTCAACAGGAACGGCGAGAGGAACTCCAGGGTCGTGCCACCATTCCAAGAGTCCCCCAGATGTCTCAGGACATTACAGAGGAACCTCTTTTTCCTTCACCAGCTCGTCTTTCACGCCGATGATCGACTCACAACAAGGTGGCACGTGGCACAGCCCTGTGGGAAAGCCTCGTGGGAAAGCCTCGAGGGACAGCCTCGAGGGAAAGCCACAGATCCCTTGATCCACGTGACAGGAAGCGTGACACTACTGCTGCAGCTCGGGAGGAAAGCGCACGTGCATGCCCCCACTCGAGACGAGGCCTGACTCCCCTGGGGAGACTCAGAAGCACCCCAGGATCCATGGCAACACTGGAGAGGAATCCTCAGGTTCCGGCCCCGACTCCACACAAGGACTTAGGCCCCGGCATGGACGGGAGAGGAATCCCGAGTGGTCCCATAGCAACTCGCATGGGGACTGGCCTTTCTTGAGGCCACCAGAGCGGGTCCCTGTGGTCCCCGTCGTAACACGAGAAGACCTGCCGCAACTCGAGAAAATCCAGGAGGTTCTCCCCTCCAGGTGAGATGAGGCCCATTTCCGCTGAGGCGTCTCGAGGCTGATCACACCTCACCTCTGGAACTTCGAAAGGGTGCTTCACACCATTGGTGCAAATCAAGAAGTTCCCCGACATACCCGTCTCCACTCGAGAGGAATCACGAGGGTCCCGCCCACATCCAGAGGAGCCCCGTTTCCGCCTCGTAGCTCGAGATGAGGGATCCTTTCCCTGCTTCGTGGGGAAAGAGTTCCCGGCGTTCCCGTCGCATCTCAAGAGGAGGCCCTCTAAACAGGAACAGCGAGAGGAACTCCAGGGTCGTGCCACCATTCCAAGAGTCCCCCAGATGTCTCAGTCCATTCCAGAGGAACCTCTTTTCCCTTCACCGGCTCGTCTTTCACGCCGAGGATCGACTCACACCAAGGTGGCACGTGGCACAGCCCTGTGGGAAAGCCTCGTGGGAAAGCCTCGAGGGACAGCCTCGAGGGAAAGCCACAGATCCCTTGATCCACGTGACAGGAAGCGTGACACTACTGCTGCAGCTCGGGAGGAAAGCGCACGTGCATGCCCCCACTCGAGACGAGGCCTGACTCCCCTGGGGAGACTCAGAAGCACCCCAAGATCCATGGCAACACTGGAGAGGAATCCTCAGGTTCCGGCCCCGACTCCACACAAGGACTGAGGCCCCGGCATGGACGGGAGAGGAATCCCGAGAGGACCCTAGCAACACGCATGGGGACTGGCCTTTCCTGAGGCCACCAGAGCGGGTCCCTGAGGTCCCCGTCGTAACTCGAGAAGACCTGCCGCAACTCGAGAAAATCCAGGAGGTTCTCCCCTCCAGGCGAGATGAGGCCCATTTCCGCTGAGGCGTCTCGAGGCTGATCACACCTCCCCTCTGGAACTTCGAAAGGCTCCTTCACACCCTTGGTGCAAATCAAGAAGTTCCCCGACATACCCGTCTCCACTGGAGAGGAATCACGAGGGTCCCGCGCACATCCAGAGGAGCCCCATTTCCGCCTCGTAGCTCGAGATGAGGGATCCTTTCCCTGCTTCGTCGGGAAAGAGTTCCCGGCGTTCCCGTCGCATCTCAAGAGGAGGCCCTCTCAACAGGAACGGCGAGAGGAACTCCAGGGTCGTGCCACCATTCCAAGAGTCCCCCAGATGTCTCAGTCCATTCCAGAGGAACCTCTTTTCCCTTCACCAGCTCGTCTTTCACGCCGATGATCGACTCACAACAAGGTGGCACGTGGCACAGCCCTGTGGGAAAGCCTCGTGGGAAAGCCTCGAGGGACAGCCTCGAGGGAAAGCCACAGATCCCTTGATCCACGTGACAGGAAGCGTGACACTACTGCTGCAGCTCGGGAGGAAAGCGCACGTGCATGCCCCCACTCGAGACGAGGCCTGACTCCCCTGGGGAGACTCAGAAGCACCCCAAGATCCATGGCAACACTGGAGAGGAATCCTCAGGTTCCGGCCCCGACTCCACACAAGGACTGAGGCCCCGGCATGGACGGGAGAGGAATCCCGAGAGGTCCCCTAGCAACTCGCATGGGGACTGGCCTTTCCTGAGGCCACCAGAGCGGGTCCCTGAGGTCCCCGTCGTAACTCGAGAAGACCTGCCGCAACTCGAGAAAATCCAGGAGGTTCTCCCCTCCAGGCGAGATGAGGCCCATTTCCGCTGAGGCGTCTCGAGGCTGATCACACCTCCCCTGTGGAACTTCG
Source organism: Budorcas taxicolor (assembly GCF_023091745.1). Lineage (NCBI taxonomy): Eukaryota > Metazoa > Chordata > Mammalia > Artiodactyla > Bovidae > Budorcas > Budorcas taxicolor. The sequence goes on along the minus strand of NW_026291971.1, from coordinate 15,072 downwards.
AAAGGCTCCTTCACAACCTTGGTGCAAATCAAGAAGTTCCCCGACATTACAGTCTCCACTCGAGAGGAATCACGAGGGTCCCGCCCACATCCAGAGGAGCCCCGTTTCCGCCTCGTAGCTCGAGATGAGGGATCCTTTCCCTGCTTCGTCGGGAAAGAGTTCCCGGCGTTCCCGTCGCATCTCAAGAGGAGGCCCTCTCAACAGGAACGGCGAGAGGAACTCCAGGGTCGTGCCACCATTCCAAGAGTCCCCCAGATGTCTCAGTCCATTAAAGAGGAACCTCTTTTCCCTTCACCGGCTCGTCTTTCACGCCGAGGATCGACTCACACCAAGGTGGCACGTGGCACAGCCCTGTGGGAAAGCCTCGTGGGAAAGCCTCGAGGGACAGCCTCGAGGGAAAGCCTCAGATCCCTTGATCCATGTGACAGGAAGCGTGACACTACTGCTGCAGCTCGGGAGGAAAGCGCACGTGCATGCCCCCACTCGAGACGAGGCCTGACTCCCCTGGGGAGACTCAAAAGCACCCCAAGATCCATGGCAACACTGGAGAGGAATCCTCAGGTTCCGGCCCCGACTCCACACAAGGACTGAGGCCCCGGCATGGACGGGAGAGGAATCCTGAGAGGCCCCCTAGCAACTCGCATGGGGACTGGCCTTTCCTGAGGCCACCAGAGCGGGTCCCTGAGGTCCCCGTCGTAACTCGAGAAGACCTGCCGCAACTCGAGAAAATCCAGGAGGTTCTCCCCTCCAGGCGAGATGAGGCCCATTTCCGCTGAGGCGTCTCGAGGCTGATCACACCTCCCCTCTGGAACTTCGAAAGGATCCTTCACACCCTTGCTGCAAATCAAGAAGTTCCCCGACATACCCGTCTCCACTCGAGAGGAATCACGAGGGTCCCGCCCACATCCAGAGTAGCCCCGTTTCCGCCTCGTAGCTCGAGATGAGGGATCCTTTCCCTGCTTCATCGGGAAAGAGTTCCCGGTGTTCCCGTCGCATCTCAAGGGGAGGCCCTCTCAAGAGGAACGGCGAGAGGAACTCCAGGTTCGTGCCACCATTCCAAGAGTCCCCCAGATGTCTCAGTCCATTCCAGAGGAATCTCTTTTCCCTTCACCGGCTCGTCTTTCACGCCGAGGATCGACTCCCACCAAGGTGGCACGTGGCACAGCCCTGTTGGAAAGCCTCGTGGGAAAGCCTCGAGGGACAGCCTCGAGGGAAAGCCACAGATCCCTTGATCCACGTGAAAGGAAGCGTGACACTGCTGCTACAGCCCGGGAGGAAAGCGCACGTGCATGCCCCCACTCGAGACGAGGCCCGACTCCCCTGGGGAGACTCAGAAGCACCCCAAGATCCACGGCAACACTGGAGAGGATTCCTCAGGTTCCGGCCCCGTCTCCACACAAGGACTGAGGCCCCGGCATGGACGGGAGAGGAATCCCGAGAGGTCCCCTAGCAACTCGCATGGGGACTGGCCTTTCCTGAGGCCACCAGAGCGGGTCCCTGTGGTCCCCGACTTAACTCGAGAAGACCTGCCGCAACTCGAGAAAATCCAGGAGGTTCTCCCCTCCAGGCGAGATGAGGCCCATTTCTGCTGAGGTGTCACGAGGCGGATCACACCTCACCTCTGGAACTTCGAAAGGCTCCTTCACACCCTTGCTGCAAATCAAGAAGTTCCCCGACATACCCGTCTCCACTCGAGAGGAATCACGAGGGTCCCGCCGACATTCAGAGGAGCCCCGTTTTCGCCTCGTAGCTCGAGATGAGGGATCCTGTCCCTGCTTCGTCGGGAAAGAGTTCCCGGAGTTCCCGTCGCATCTCAAGAGGAGGCCCTCTCAACAGGAACGGCGAGAGGAACTCCAGTGTCGTGCCACCTTTCCAAGAGTCCCCCAGATGTCTCAGTCCATACCAGAGGAACCTCTTTTCCCTTCACCGGCTCGTCTTTCACACCGAGGATCGACTCCCACCAAGGTGGCACGTGGCACAGCCCTGTGGGAAAGCCTCGTGGGAAAGCCTCGAGGGACAGCCTCGAGGGAAAGCCACAGATCCCTTGATCCACGTGACAGGAAGCGTGACACTGCTGCTGCAGCTCGGGAGGAAAGCGCACGTGCATGCCCCCACTCGAGACGAGGCCCGACTCCCCTGGGGAGACTCAGAAGCACCCCAAGATCCATGGCAACACTGGAGAGGAATCCTCAGGTTCCGGCCCCGACTCCACACAAGGACTGAGGCCCCGGCATGGACGGGAGAGGAATCCTGAGAGGTCCCCTAGCAACTCGCATGGGGACTGGCCTTTCTTGAGGCCACCAGAGCGGGTCCCTGTGGTCCCCGTCGTAACACGAGAAGACCTGCCGCAACTCGAGAAAATCCAGGAGGTTCTCCCCTCCAGGTGAGATGAGGCCCATTTCCGCTGAGGCGTCTCGAGGCTGATCACACCTCACCTATGGAACTTCGAAAGGGTGCTTCACACCCTTGGTGCAAATCAAGAAGTTCCCCGACATACCCGTCTCCACTCGAGAGGAATCACGAGGGTCCCGCCCACATCCAGAGGAGCCCCGTTTCCGCCTCGTAGCTCGAGATGAGGGATCCTTTCCCTGCTTCGTGGGGAAAGAGTTCCCGGCGTTCCCGTCGCATCTCAAGAGGAGGCCCTCTAAACAGGAACAGCGAGAGGAACTCCAGGGTCGTGCCACCATTCCAAGAGTCCCCCAGATGTCTCAGTCCATTCCAGAGGAACCTCTTTTCCCTTCACCGGCTCGTCTTTCACGCCGAGGATCGACTCACACCAAGGTGGCACGTGGCACAGCCCTGTGGGAAAGCCTCGTGGGAAAGCCTCGAGGGACAGCCTCGAGGGAAAGCCACAGATCCCTTGATCCACGTGACAGGAAGCGTGACACTACTGCTGCAGCTCGGGAGGAAAGCGCACGTGCATGCCCCCACTCGAGACGAGGCCTGACTCGCCTGGGGAGACTCAGAAGCACCCCAAGATCCATGGCAACACTGGAGAGGAATCCTCAGGTTCCGGCCCCGACTCCACACAAGGACTGAGGCCCCGGCATGGACGGGAGAGGAATCCCGAGAGGACCCTAGCAACTCGCATGGGGACTGGCCTTTCCTGAGGCCACCATAGCGGGTCCCTGAGGTCCCAGTCGTAACTCGAGAAGACCTGCCGCAACTCGAGAAAATCCAGGAGGTTCTCCCCTCCAGGCGAGATGAGGCCCATTTCCGCTGAGGCGTCTCGAGGCTGATCACACCTCCCCTCTGGAACTTCGAAAGGCTCCTTCACACCCTTGGTGCAAATCAAGAAGTTCCCCGACATACCCGTCTCCACTCGAGAGGAATCACGAGGGTCCCGCGCACATCCAGAGGAGCCCCGTTTCCGCCTCGTAGCTCGAGATGAGGGATCCTTTCCCTGCTTCGTCGGGAAAGAGTTCCCGGCGTTCCCGTCGCATCTCAAGAGGAGGCCCTCTCAACAGGAACGGCGAGAGGAACTCCAGGGTCGTGCCACCATTCCAAGAGTCCCCCAGATGTCTCAGTCCATTCCAGAGGAAACTCTTTTCCCTTCAGCGGCTCGTCTTTCACGCCGAGGATCGACTCACACCAAGGTGGCACGTGGCACAGCCCTGTGGGAAAGCCTCGTGGGAAAGCCTCGAGGGACAGCCTCGAGGGAAAGCCACAGATCCCTTGATCCACGTGACAGGAAGCGTGACACTACTGCTGCAGCTCGGGAGGAAAGCGCACGTGCATGCCCCCACTCGAGACGAGGCCTGACTCCCCTGGGGAGACTCAGAAGCACCCCAAGATCCATGGCAACACTGGAGAGGAATCCTCAGGTTCCGGCCCCGACTCCACACAAGGACTGAGGCCCCGGCATGGACGGGAGAGGAATCCCGAGATGGCCCCTAGCAACTCGCACGGGGACTGGCCTTTTCTGAGGGCACCAGAGCGGGTCCCTGAGGTCCCCGTCGTAACTCGAGAAGACCTGCCGCAACTCGAGAAAATCCAGGAGGTTATCCCCTCCAGGCGAGATGAGGCCCATTTCCGCTGAGGCGTCTCCAGGCTGATCACACCTCACCTCTGGAACTTCGAAAGGGTCATCCACACGCTTGGTGCAAATCAAGAAGTTCCCCGACATACCCGTCTGCACTCGAGAGGAAACACGAGGGTCCCGCCCACATCCAGAGGAGCCCCGTTTCCGACTCATAGCTCGAGATGAGGGATCCTTTCCCTGCTTCGTCGAGAAAGAGTTCCCGGGCTTCCGGTCGCATCTCAAGAGGAGGCCCTCTCAACAGGAACGGCGAGAGGAACTCCAGGGTCGTGCCACCATTCCAAGAGTCCCCCAGATGTCTCAGGACATTACAGAGGAACCTCTTTTCCCTTCACCAGCTCGTCTTTCACGCCGATGATCGACTCACAACAAGGTGGCACGTGGCACAGCCCTGTGGGAAAGCCTCGTGGGAAAGCCTCGAGGGACAGCCTCGAGGGAAAGCCACAGATCCCTTGATCCACGTGACAGGAAGCGTGACACTACTGCTGCAGCTCGGGAGGAAAGCGCACGTGCATGCCCCCACTCGAGACGAGGCCTGACTCCCCTGGGGAGACTCAGAAGCACCCCAGGATCCATGGCAACACTGGAGAGGAATCCTCAGGTTCCGGCCCCGACTCCACACAAGGACTTAGGCCCCGGCATGGACGGGAGAGGAATCCCGAGTGGTCCCATAGCAACTCGCATGGGGACTGGCCTTTCTTGAGGCCACCAGAGCGGGTCCCTGTGGTCCCCGTCGTAACACGAGAAGACCTGCCGCAACTCGAGAAAATCCAGGAGGTTCTCCCCTCCAGGTGAGATGAGGCCCATTTCCGCTGAGGCGTCTCGAGGCTGATCACACCTCACCTCTGGAACTTCGAAAGGGTGCTTCACACCCTTGGTGCAAATCAAGAAGTTCCCCGACATACCCGTCTCCACTCGAGAGGAATCACGAGGGTCCCGCCCACATCCAGAGGAGCCCCGTTTCCGCCTCGTAGCTCGAGATGAGGGATCCTTTCCCTGCTTCGTGGGGAAAGAGTTCCCGGCGTTCCCGTCGCATCTCAAGAGGAGGCCCTCTAAACAGGAACAGCGAGAGGAACTCCAGGGTCGTGCCACCATTCCAAGAGTCCCCCAGATGTCTCAGTCCATTCCAGAGGAACCTCTTTTCCCTTCACCGGCTCGTCTTTCACGCCGAGGATCGACTCACACCAAGGTGGCACGTGGCACAGCCCTGTGGGAAAGCCTCGTGGGAAAGCCTCGAGGGACAGCCTCGAGGGAAAGCCACAGATCCCTTGATCCACGTGACAGGAAGCGTGACACTACTGCTGCAGCTCGGGAGGAAAGCGCACGTGCATGCCCCCACTCGAGACGAGGCCTGACTCCCCTGGGGAGACTCAGAAGCACCCCAAGATCCATGGCAACACTGGAGAGGAATCCTCAGGTTCCGGCCCCGACTCCACACAAGGACTGAGGCCCGGGCATGGACGGGAGAGGAATCCAGAGAGGACCCTAGCAACTCGCATGGGGACTGGCCTTTCCTGAGGCCACCAGAGCGGGTCCCTGAGGTCCCCGTCGTAACTCGAGAAGACCTGCCGCAACTCGAGATAATCCAGGAGGTTCTCCCCTCCAGGCGAGATGAGGCCCATTTCCGCTGAGGCGTCTCGAGGCTGATCACACCTCCCCTCTGGAACTTCGAAAGGCTCCTTCACACCCTTGGTGCAAATCAAGAAGTTCCCCGACATACCCGTCTCCACTGGAGAGGAATCACGAGGGTCCCGCGCACATCCAGAGGAGCCCCGTTTCCGCCTCGTAGCTCGAGATGAGGGATCCTTTCCCTGCTTCGTCGGGAAAGAGTTCCCGGCGTTCCCGTCGCATCTCAAGAGGAGGCCCTCTCAACAGGAACGGCGAGAGGAACTCCAGGGTCGTGCCACCATTCCAAGAGTCCCCCAGATGTCTCAGTCCATTCCAGAGGAAACTCTTTTCCCTTCAGCGGCTCGTCTTTCACGCCGAGGATCGACTCACACCAAGGTGGCACGTGGCACAGCCCTGTGGGAAAGCCTCGTGGGAAAGCCTCGAGGGACAGCCTCGAGGGAAAGCCACAGATCCCTTGATCCACGTGACAGGAAGCGTGACACTACTGCTGCAGCTCGGGAGGAAAGCGCACGTGCATGTCCCCACTCGAGACGAGGCCTGACTCCCCTGGGGAGACTCAGAAGCACCCCAAGATCCATGGCAACACTGGAGAGGAATCCTCAGGTTCCAGCCCCGACTCCACACAAGGACTGAGGCCCCGGCATGGACGGGAGAGGAATCCCGAGATGGCCCCTAGCAACTCGCACGGGGACTGGCCTTTTCTGAGGCCACCAGAGCGGGTCCCTGAGGTCCCCGTCGTAACTCGAGAAGACCTGCCGCAACTTGAGAAAATCCAGGAGGTTCTCCCCTCCAGGCGAGATGAGGCCCATTTCCGCTGAGGCGTCTCCAGGCTGATCACACCTCACCTCTGGAACTTCGAAAGGGTCATCCACACGCTTGGTGCAAATCAAGAAGTTCCCCGACATACCCGTCTGCACTCGAGAGGAAACACGAGGGTCCCGCCCACATCCAGAGGAGCCCCGTTTCCGACTCATAGCTCGAGATGAGGGATCCTTTCCCTGCTTCGTCGAGAAAGAGTTCCCGGGCTTCCGGTCGCATCTCAAGAGGAGACCCTCTCAACAGGAACGGCGAGAGGAACTCCAGGGTCGTGCCACCATTCCAAGAGTCCCCCAGATGTCTCAGGACATTACAGAGGAACCTCTTTTCCCTTCACCAGCTCGTCTTTCACGCCGATGATCGACTCACTACAAGGTGGCACGTGGCACAGCCCTGTGGGAAAGCCTCGTGGGAAAGCCTCGAGGGACAGCCTCGAGGGAAAGCCACAGATCCCTTGATCCACGTGACAGGAAGCGTGACACTACTGCTGCAGCTCGGGAGGAAAGCGCACGTGCATGCCCCCACTCGAGACGAGGCCTGACTCCCCTGGGGAGACTCAGAAGCACCCCAAGATCCATGGCAACACTGGAGAGGAATCCTCAGGTTCCGGCCCCGACTCCACACAAGGACTGAGGCCCCGGCATGGACGGGAGAGGAATCCCGAGAGGTCCCCTAGCAACTCGCATGGGGACTGGCCTTTCCTGAGGCCACCAGAGCGGGTCCCTGAGGTCCCCGTCGTAACTCGAGAAGACCTGCCGCAACTCGAGAAAATCCAGGAGGTTCTCCCCTCCTGGCGAGATGAGGCCCATTTCCGCTGAGGCGTCTCGAGGCTGATCACACCTCCCCTCTGGAACTTCGAAAGGGTCCTTCACACCCTTGCTGCAAATCAAGAAGTTCCCCGACATACCCGTCTCCAATCGAGAGGAATCACGAGGGTCCCGCCCACATCCAGAGTAGCCCCGTTTCCGCCTCGTAGCTCGAGATGAGGGATCCTTTCCCTGCTTCGTCGGGAAAGAGTTCCCGGCGTTCCCGTCGCATCTCAAGAGGAGGCCCTCTCAACAGGAACGGCGAGAGTAACTCCAGGGTCGTGCCACCATTCCAAGAGTCCCCCAGATGTCTCAGTCCATTCCAGAGGAATCTCTTTTCCCTTCACCGGCTCGTCTTTCACGCCGAGGATCGACTCCCACCAAGGTGGCACGTGGCACAGCCCTGTGGGAAAGCCTCGTGGGAAAGCCTCGAGGGACAGCCTCGAGGGAAAGCCACAGATCCCTTGATCCACGTGACAGGAAGCGTGACACTACTGCTGCAGCTCGGGAGGAAAGCGCACGTGCATGCCCCCACTCAAGACGAGGCCTGACTCCCCTGGGGAGACTCAGAAGCACCCCAAGATCCATGGCAACACTGGAGAGGATTCCTCAGGTTCCGGCCCCGTCTCCACACAAGGACTGAGGCCCCGGCATGGACGGGAGAGGAATCCCGAGAGGTCCCCTAGCAACTCGCATGGGGACTGGCCTTTCCTGAGGCCACCAGAGCGGGTCCCTGTGGTCCCCGACTTAACTCGAGAAGACCTGCCGCAACTCGAGAAAATCCAGGAGGTTCTCCCCTCCAGGCGAGATGAGGCCCATTTCTGCTGAGGTGTCACGAGGCGGATCACACCTCACCTCTGGAACTTCGAAAGGCTCCTTCACACCCTTGCTGCAAATCAAGAAGTTCCCCGACATACCCGTCTCCACTCGAGAGGAATCACGAGGGTCCCGCCGACATTCAGAGGAGCCCCGTTTCCGCCTCGTAGCTCGAGATGAGGGATCCTATCCCTGCTTTTCGGGAAAGAGTTCCCGGAGTTCCCGTCGCATCTCAAGAGGAGGCCCTCTCAACAGGAACGGCGAGAGGAACTCCAGTGTCGTGCCACCTTTCCAAGAGTCCCCCAGATGTCTCAGTCCATACCAGAGGAACCTCTTTTCCCTTCACCGGCTCGTCTTTCACGCCGAGGATCGACTCCCACCAAGGTGGCACGTGGCACAGCCCTGTGGGAAAGCCTCGTGGGAAAGCCTCGAGGGACAGCCTCGAGGGAAAGCCACAGATCCCTTGATCCACGTGACAGGAAGCGTGACACTGCTGCTGCAGCTCGGGAGGAAAGCGCACGTGCATGCCCCCACTCGAGACGAGGCCCGACTCCCCTGGGGAGACTCAGAAGCACCCCAAGATCCATGGCAACACTGGAGAGGAATCCTCAGGTTCCGGCCCCGACTCCACACAAGGACTGAGGCCCCGGCATGGACGGGAGAGGAATCCTGAGAGGTCCCCTAGCAACTCGCATGGGGACTGGCCTTTCCTGAGGCCACAACAGCGGGTCCCTGAGGTCCCCGTCGTAACTCGAGAACACCTGCCGCAACTCGACAAAATCCAGGAGGTTCTCCCCTCCAGGCGAGATGAGGCCCATTTCCGCTGAGGAGTCTCGAGGCTGATCACACCTCCCCTGTGGAACTTCGAAAGGCTCCTTCACAACCTTGGTGCAAATCAAGAAGTTCCCCGACATACCCGTCTCCACTCGAGAGGAATCACGAGGGTCCCGCTCACATCCAGAGGAGCCCCGTTTCCGCCTCGTAGCTCGAGATGAGGGATCCTTTCCCTGCTTCGTCGGGAAAGAGTTCCCGGCGTTCCCGTCGCATCTCAAGAGGAGGCCCTCTCAACAGGAACGGCGAGAGGAACTCCAGGGTCGTGCCACCATTCCAAGAGTCCCCCAGATGTCTCAGTCCATTAAAGAGGAACCTCTTTTCCCTTCACCGGCTCGTCTTTCACGCCGAGGATCGACTCACACCAAGGTGGCACGTGGCACAGCCCTGTGGGAAAGCCTCGTGGGAAAGCCTCGAGGGAAAGGCTCGAGGGAAAGCCTCAGATCCCTTGATCCACGTGACAGGAAGCGTGACACTACTGCTACAGCTCGGGAGGAAAGTGCACGTGCATGCCCCCACTCGAGACGAGGCCTGACTCCCCTGGGGATACTCAGAAGCACCCCAAGATCCATGGCAACACTGGAGAGGAATCCTCAGGTTCCGGGCCCGACTCCACACAAGGACTGAGGCCCCGGCATGGATGGGAGAAGAATCCCGAGAGGTCCCCTAGCAACTCGCATGGGGACTGGCCTTTCCTGAGGCCACAAGAGCGGGTCCCTGAGGTCCCCGTCGTAACTCGAGAAGACCTGCCGCAACTCGAGAAAATCCAGGAGGTTCTCCCCTCCAGGCGAGATGAGGCCCATTTCCGCTGAGGCGTCTCGACGCTGATCACACCTCCCCTCTGGAACTTCGAAAGGCTCCTTCACACCCTTGCTGCAAATCAAGAAGTTCCCCGACATACCCGTCTCCACTCGAGAGGAATCACGAGGGTCCCGCCCAAATCCAGAGGAGCCCCGTTTCCGCCTCGTAGCTCGAGATGAGGGATCCTTTCCCTGCTTCGTCGGGAAAGAGTTCCCGGCGTTCCCGTCGCATCTCAAGAGGAGGCCCTCTCAACAGGAACGGCGAGAGGAACTCCAGGGTCGTGCCACCATTCCAAGAGTCCCCCAGATGTCTCAGTCCATTCCAGAGGAATCTCTTTTCCCTTCACCGGCTCGTCTTTCACGCCGAGGATCGACTCCCACCAAGGTGGCACGTGGCACAGCCCTGTGGGAAAGCCTCGTGGGAAAGCCTCGAGGGACAGCCTCGAGGGAAAGCCACAGATCCCTTGATCCACGTGACAGGAAGCGTGACACTACTGCTGCAGCCGGGAGGAAAGCGCACGTGCATGCCCCCACTCAAGACGAGGCCTGACTCCCCTGGGGAGACTCAGAAGCACCCCAAGATCCATCGCAACACTGGAGAGGAATCCTCAGGTTCCGGCCCCGACTCCACACAAGGACTGAGGCCCCGGCATGGACGGGAGAGGAATCCAGAGAGGCCCCCTAGCAACTCGCATGGGGACTGGCCTTTCCTGAGGCCACCAGAGCGGGTCCCTGAGGTCCCCGTCGTAACTCGAGATGACCTGCCGCAACTCGAGAAAATCCAGGAGGTTCTCCCCTCCAGGTGAGATGAGGCCCATTTCTGCTGAGGTGTCACGAGGCGGATAACACCTCACCTCTGGAACTTCGAAAGGCTTCTTCACACCCTTGCTGCAAATCAAGAAGTTCCCCGACATACCCGTCTCCACTCGAGAGGAATCACGAGGGTCCGCCCTCATTCAGAGGAGCCCCGTTTCGACCACATACCTCGAGATGAGGGATCCTTTCCCTGCTTCGTCGGGAAAGAGTTCCCGGCGTTCCCGTCGCATCTCAAGAGCAGGCCCTCTCAACAGGAACGGTGAGAGGAACTCCAGGGTCGTGCCACCTTTCGAAGAGTCCCCCAGATGTCTCAGTCCATTCCAGAGGAACCTCTTTTCCCTTCACCGGCTCGTCTTTCACGCCAAGGATCGACTCCCACCAAGGTGGCACGTGGCACAGCCCTGTGGGAAAGCCTCGTGTGAAAGCCTCGAGGGACAGCCTCGAGGGAAAGCCACAGATCCCTTGATCCACGTGACAGGAAGCGTGACACTACTGCTGCAGCTCGGGAGGAAAGCGCACGTGCATGCCCCCACTCGAGACGAGGCCCCACACCCCTGGGGAGACTCAGAAGCACCCCAAGATCCATGGCAACACTGGAGAGGAATCCTCAGGTTCCGGCCCCGACTCCGCACAAGGACTGAGGCCCCGGCATGGACGGGGGAGGAATCCCGAGATGGCCCCTCGCAACTCGCATGGGGACTGGCCTTTACTGAGGCCACCAGAGCGGGTCCCTGAGGTCCCCGTCGTGACTCGAGAAGACCTGCCGCAACTCGAGAAAATCCAGGAGGTTCTCCCCTCCAGGCGAGATGAGGCCCATTTCCGCTGTGGCGTCTCGAGGATGAACACACCTTACCTCTGGAACTTCAGAAGGGTGCTTCACACCCTTGGTGCGAATCAAGAAGTTCCCGACATACCCGCCTCCACTCGAGAGGAAACACGAGGGTCCCGCGCACATCCAGAGGAGCCCCGTTTCCGCCTAGTAGCTCGAGATGAGGAATCCTTTCCCTGCTTGGTCGGCAAGAGTCCCCGGCGTTACGGTTGCATCTCAAGAGAAGGCCCTCTCAACAGGAACGGCGAGAGGAACTCCAGGGTCGTGCCACCATTCCAAGAGTCCCCCAGATGTCTCAGTCCATTCCAGAGGAACCTCTTTTCCCTTCACCGGCTCTTCTTTCACGCCGAGGATCGACTTACATCAAGGTGGCACATGGCACAGCCATGTGGGAAAGCCTCAAGGGAAAACTTAGAGGGAAAGACTCGAGGGAACGCCACAGATCCCTTGATCCACGTGACAGGAAGCGTGACACTACTGCTGCAGCTCGGGAGGAAAGCGCACGTGTATGCCCCCACTCTAGACGAGGCCTGACTCCCCTGGGGAGACTCAGAAGCACCCCAAGATCTATGGCAACACTGGAGAGGAATCCTCAGGTTACGACCCCGACTCCACACAAGGACTGAGACCCCGGCATGGACGGGAGAGGAATCCCGAGATGGCCCCTAGCAACTAGCATGGGAACTGGCCTTTCCTGAGGCCACCAGCGCGGGTCCCCGATATCCCCGTCGTAAAACGAGAAGACCTGCCGCATCTCGAGAAAATCCAGGAGGTTCGCCCCTCCAGGCGAGATGGGGCACATTTCCTCTGAGGCATCTGGAGGCTGATCACACCTCACCTCTGGAACTTCGAAAGGGTCCTTCACACCCTTGGTGCAAATCAAGAAGTTCCCCGACATACCCGTCTCCACTCGAGAGGAACACGAGGGTCCCGCCCACATCCAGAGGTGCCCCGTTTCCGCCTCTTAGCTTGAGATGAGGGATCCTTTCCCTGCTTCTTCGGGAACGAGTTCCCGGCGTTCCCGTCGTATCTCAAGAGGAGGCCCTCTCAACAGGAACGGCGAGAGGAACTCCAGGGTCGTGCCAGCGTTCCAAGAGTCCCCCAGATGTCTCAGTCCATTCCAGAGGAACCTCTTTTCCCTTCACCGGCTCTTCTTTCACGCCGAGGATCGACTCACACCAAGGTGGCACGTGGCACAGCCCTGTGGGAAAGCCTCGTGGGAAAGCCTCGAGGGAAAGCCTCGAGGGAAAGCCACAGATCCCTTGATCCACGTGACAGGAAGCGTGACACTACTGCTGCAGCTCGGGAGGCAAGCGCACGTGCATGCCCCCACTCGAGACGCGGCCTGAGTCCCCTGGGGAGTCTCAGAAGCACCGCAAGATCCATGGCAACACTGGAGAGGAATCCTCAGGTTCCGGCCCCGACTCCACACAAGGTCTTAGGCCCCGGCATGGACGGGAGAGGAATCCCAAGATGGCCCCTAGCAACTCGCATGGGGACTGGCCTTTCCTGAGGCAAACAGAGCGGGTCCCTGAGGTCCCCGTCGTGACTCGAGAAGACCTGCCGCAACTCGAGAAAATCCAGGAGGTTCTCCCCTCCAGGCGAGATGAGGCCCATTTCCGCTGAGGCGTCTCGATGATGATCACACCTTACCTCTGGAACTTCGGAAGGGTGCTTCACACCCTTGGTGCGAATCAAGAAGTTCCCCGACATACCCTTCTCCACTCGAGAGGAAACACGAGGGTCCCGCCCACATCCAGAGGAACCCCGTTCCGCCTCGTAGCTCGAGATGAGGGATCCTTTCCCTGCTTGGTCGGGCAAGAATCCCCGGCGTTCCCGTTGCATCTCAAGAGGAGGCCCTCTCAACAGGAACGGCGAGAGGAACTCCAGGGTCGTGCCACCATTCCAAGGAGTCCCCCAGTTGTCCTCAGTCCATTCCAGAGGAACCTCTTTTCCCTTCACAGGCTCGTCTTTCACGCCGAGGATCGACTTACACCAAGGTGGCACGTGGCACAGCCCTGTGGGAAAGCCTCGTGGGAAAACTTCGAGGGAAAGACTCGAGGGAACGCCACAGATCCCTTGATCGACGTGACAGGAAGCGTGACACTACTGCTGCAGCTCGGGAAGAAAGCGCACATGTTTTCCCCCTCTCGAGATGAGGCCTGACTCCCCTGGGGAGACTCAGAAGCACCCCAAGATCAATGGCAACACTGGAGAGGAATCCTCAGGTTACGGCCCCGACTCCACACAAGGACTGAGACCCCGGCATGGACGGGAGAGGAATCCCGAGATGGCTCCGAACAACTCGCATGGGGACTGGCCTTTCCTGAGGCACCAGAGCGGGTCCCCGAGGTGCCCGTCGTAACTCGAGAAGACCTGCCGCAACTCGAGAAGATCCAGGAGGTTCTCCCCTCCAGGCGAGATGAGCCCATTTCCACTGAGGCATCTGGAGGCTGATCACACCTCACCTCTGGAACTTCGAAAGGGTCCTTCACACCCTTGGTGCAAATCAAGAAGTTCCCCGACAAACCCGTCTCCTCTCGAGAGGAAACACGAAGGTCCCACCCACATCCAGAGGAGCCCCGTTTCCGCCTCATAGCTCGAGATGAGGGATCTTTTCCCTGCTTCTTCAGGAAAGAGTTCCCGGCGTTCCCGTCGCATCTCAAGAGGAGGCCCTCTCAACAGGAACGGCGAAAGGAACTCCAGGGTCGTGCCACCATTCCAAGAGTCCCCCAGATGTCTCAGTCCATTCCAGAGGAACCTCTTTTCCCATCACCGGCTCGTCTTTCACGCCGAGGATCGACTCACACCAAGGTGGCACGTGGCACAGCCCTGTGGGAAAGGCCTCGTGGGAAAGTCTCTTGGGACAGCCTCTAGGGATAGCCACAGATCCCTTGATCCACGTGACAGGAAGCGTGACACTACTGCTGCAGCTTAGGAGGAAAGCACACGTGCATGCCCCTCCTCGAGACGAGGCCTGACTCCCCTGGGGAGACTCAGAAGCACCCCAAGATCCGTGCCAACACTGGGAATCCTCAGGTTCCGGCCCCGACTCCACGCAAGGTCTTAGGCCCCGGCATGGACGGGAGAGGAATTCCGCGAGGTCCCCTAGCAACTCACATGGGGACTGGCCTTTCCTGAGGCCACTAGAGCGGGTCGCTGAGGTCCCCGTCGTAACTCGAGAAGACCTGCCGCAACTCGAGAAAATCCAGGAGGTTCTCCCCTCCAGGCGAGATGAGGCCCATTTCCGCTGAGGCGTCTCGAGGCTGATCACACCTCACCTCTGTAACTTCGAATGGGTCCTTCACACCCTTGGTGCAAATCAAGAAGTTCCCCGACATACCCGTCTCCACTCGAGAGGAAACACGAGGGTCCCGCCCACATCCAGAGGAGCCCCGTTACCGCCTCGTAGCTCGAGATGAGGGATCCTTTCCCTGCTTCGTCGGGAACGAGTGCCCGGCGATCCCGTGGCATCTCACAGGAGGCCCTCTCAACAGGAATGGCGAGAGGAACTCCAGGGTCGTGCCACCATTCCAAGAGTCCCCCAGAAGTCTCAGTCCATTCCAGAGGAAACTCTTTTCCCTTCACCGGCTCGTCTTTCACGCCGAGGATCAACTCACACCAAGGTGTCACGTGGCACAGCCCTGTGTGTAAGCCTCGTGGGACAGCCTCGAGGGACAGCCTCGAGGG